>NC_054059.1:58515803-58665990 GCF_017639655.2 Falco naumanni | reverse complement strand
TAATTTTGTTGCTCTATTTTCAGGAAGAGCAGAGACAATAGCATCCACAATATGAGAATTACAATTATCCTCATTCTTACAGTTCTGCAAGTTCTTAGGAGTGATCTGTATCCAGAGAAATAAACTATAAAACTTAGTCAGAAAATCTTTTTTCAAAGGAGCTATTTCAAGTTCAGAAACTTCAGTCTGTAAAGAAAAGCACCACAAAATTATCTAATTGTTATGCCACAGATTTCTTTTTCTCAGCTCTTTCATCAGTTTGTTTGCTTGTTTTGTTTTGTAAGAGTACCATTTTCAATCTCTTCTTGTCTTTTCTCCTTGAAGAGTAATACTCATCCACAGCTTGACCTTTTGCCAAAGAGTTTTGTAGTCTATAAACCTATTTCTTTCTCTCCTACTTTCTTCAGAGTGATAGCTCTCTGGGAAATGTATTGCTTCCTTCCTAGGCTATCAAGACTAATCCAGTTGGGGACCTTCACTCCTTACTAAGACATAGAGAAGGTGCTGCAGGCATTTAAAATGGAATGTGCTTCACTCTATTGACAGTTTCTTCGTTTGGCCTGTGGGAATGATCATTGATTTATCTCATTCGATGTTCTGCCTCTGGCAGTGGCTTATTAACACATGATGCCAAAAAAGGAGATCATACATATGGCACCTGAACAATTGGCTTATTCTCAGTGAAGTAGGATGAATTGAGTCTTTCAACCTGAATTGGAATATTTTTTTAATTTTTTTTTTCTTAACTGATGTATCTATGACTGCAGCATGCCTGAGAGTCCCTTGTCTGGAGTTCCTTTGTCTGAAATAGAAAATACGAAGAGCTGGCCGTGTTTGGTGACAGGGTATTCTGGAGAAAGCCAGATGTGAGATATATGGTGATTCAAACAGAGTCTATTCTCCATGCAAGGCACAGGGAGTGGGGTGTCTTTGTCAGAGTCCTTTGAGATCACGGCATTGGTATGAAAAGCACTTTTGGCCAATTGCTTTTGAAAGATTACCGATTTCTAGTATCATGTTGAAATTCATCACAGTAGGAGAGATTATAGAAAGGGTGGGTCCAGATCTGTCTTTCTTTGGGATATGCTTAAAGATACAAGGCTTTATCTGTAATAAAATATCTGACCAGAACAAAAATGCTGTTAGATGTTTGCATGCCTGTATTTGAAAACGATTTATTTCAGCTGCACTCAAAAAGATATCCAAAACTAGACTAATAATTTGTGAGCACTACACAAAGTAATCACATATGGATTTTTCTGATTGCAAATTGAAGGTTGATTTATGTTTACATACCAGATTTTGATTTTGGCTTTTTTTCTGTTATTTAATCTTGTCATTTGGGGCCTTTAGGAGATAACATGGCATTGTTTTTTTCAAATGCCAGAGCCAGAGGTATTTTTTTTTTAGCTGGAGGTTTGTTGTTTGGCTTTTTTCAGGGGCAAGGAGAGATGGGCTTAGGACTTGACTAATTAAAAGTGATTTGTTTTCATGATCTGGATGTAGCGTTTGTGCCAGATGCCGAAGATACCTCTGAGATTCAGGCAGAATTTTGTCGCATCATCCAGGAAATCCTTATCAAAACACAGCTTGGATCTCTGGTGGCACTGGGTGTATGGTTTGATAAGTGAGTCCTATTTTCTTGTTCACACACCAGTCCTTTGTAGCAGAGGGCATTTATTAAGGAAACAGATGGGGAAACATCAGTTATCTTTTCTGCCTTCTGTTTTCTATAAAGGCCTGCAAGACAAGGCAGGCTCAACCAAAACAACTGAAGGCTTCATAGAATAAGTCAGGTAAATCAGGGGAGAATACATTCACTACAGCTCCAGTAGCAGTATAGTTCCTGATGAAATAGTTTTTCATGCAGGTTAGTAAAACACCTCAAATTTTGAAAAGGCATAGACTTTTCTTTTCAAAGAAATTTTGATCCATGAAATTATATGAATATAAGCTGCTGTTCTAAGTATACATGCAACCGGTATAAACCAATTCTGAACAAAGTTTATTTAAAAATTGAGAGCCTCAGAGGCGGTGAACCACGACCTGCAGTTTTTATGGATTTCCACAGAAATGAGCAATAATTACAAAAATCCTAAGAAAATTATCTTTATTCAGAATAACAGAGCAGTACTTTTGGTCCATTAAATATCTTCTGTAGTAGTAGCTCAGGTCTAAGGTGGTTTTGTTCCTCCTGGTTTTATGGTGGGTTGACCTGCGCTTGTTGCCACTTGCCCTGCTGCTCTCACTCCCCTACCTCAACCGGCCTGGGGCAGAAAGTAAGATGAAAATGGCTCGTGGGTCAAGATAAAGGCAGGGAGATCACTCACCATTTATCATCACGGAGAAAACAGATGCAACTTGGGGGAAAAAATAACTTATTGCCAACTAAAATTTATTTGGATGGTAAGAAAAACTAAACACCCACCACCGCCACCACCCTTTTTCTCAGGCTCAATTTCACTCCTACATTCCCAGCCCCTCTGCCTCCCCACCCCAAGTGGCCCAAAGGGGTGGGCAGTGGGGGGCTGGGGTCAGGCCGCCATAGCTTCTCTCAGCTGCGCCTTCCTCCGCACACTGTCCCCCTGCTCCAGCCTGGCCTTTCCAGGGACTGCATGGGAATCTCTGTTCAGGCACCCAGAGCTCTTCCTCCTGGCCTCACCCTGGGGCTCACAGGACTGCTTCTCACACTTCCCCCCCTGTTCCTTACACACGCCTTCTCTAAGCGTCTTGGTGGTGGAGCCGTTGGAGCTGGCAGGAACTGTCTGTGCCTGGCGCAGGGCAGCCCCGGCCGCCCCTCACAGAGGCCACCGGTGCAGGCACCTGGGCACCCAGCACTGGTTTACAAGTAAAATGTGAGTGAATTAACAATACTGAAATGAAAACAACATGACTTAGAGACAATTTCTTTCATCTGGGCTTTGTTCTTGGTTGAGCTTCACACTTCTAATAACTATGAGGTTTTTACTTTTGCTCACTAATTATAAATTTCTTAATTTATAGTGTTGAACTAAATAAATAAAAAGGTGATTACCAAAAGCTGAGGTAATTTCTCATAAAAATCCTGAGAAAAGTTATTACGGAAAGTGAATAGTACAGTTTAATATGACTTCTATTTTTTGAGACAGTCTCCTCTGTGTACATGGGTGGAATTACAATAGTTTAATTGGACTCAGTAATCAAATGCTGCCCTAGCAGGTGTTGTGCATTCACACAAACTTGTCTTAGGCAATAGCCCACAAAGCAGGCTATGCAAGGACAACATGGAGTTCCTCAGCTGTGCCTAGTGCCACCAGTGAAGGACATAGCGAGGAGTGCAGTGACATGGGGAAACAGCACAAGTTAAGAAACACAATAAGAAAAACATCATGTCAACATAAACCATAACACCGTAACTCTTTCTTTTTAATAATTTCTCAACACTACCACAAATGTTTGTGCAAAAAAAATTAATTATGTTTTTGTACAGTGTGTGTATATTGGTTTGTATTATTTTTACTATGTTGAGATATCTGATGATGTTATCCCTCAGACAATATCGCTAGGTTGCCTGCTACGGTACTCATGATATCTAGATACAAGTACAGCTATTTTTGATGTTGCTTATCTTAATGACTCAAATGGTTGAAAACCACAGAGACGATAGGCTCAGATTTATAAATCCATGTTAGACATGTACATAAGTAAAGTTTTTTTGCAAATATTAAGTGTTAACCTAGTTCAGCTTACATCTGTGTTCACTGGCTTTAACAGGAAAAAAAGGTTGATTCCCTACCTTATTACTTCTTGTGTCCAGATGTCTGTCTTTTTTAATCACTATCTGTTTGCCATTGGTATCACCGTTGCTTTCCAAGGCAATGAAATTATCCTATCATAGCTACAATAATGCAGTTTATCTGTAGACTTCTGATATCAACTGGATACATACTGCTTTCATCCCTAGTCATTTCCTTTTGTGAATTCACAAAAAGAAGAAAATGCTGTAATCATGGTTTGGAAATCTATTTAAAATAATCTTTTTTATTTTTATTTTTTTTTTGCTTCTAAGAAGATACATCTTGTGTAGCATTATGTAATTGTAGAAGGTCAAGGAGCCTAGAACTCATAGCTACCCGTATCTCAGGGAAACTGTACAGAGTCCTAGATAGTTGATACAGGGAGGAAACTCCCATATCCAACCTGTTTGCCACCATCGCTGTCATAAAAACAAATGGCTCATTCATGTTCTGTGGCCCACAGCAGATTTACTGCTAGTTTAGGTACGGAAAGCTTCAATAGGTGTATAGGAAGATTTACAAGGCTAGTTATCAACAGTCTTGTGTGCCCTGTCCAATACTCATTATTTCAAAGCAGAACACGAATTTCTTAAGCTTAGCATAAACTAATTATAAGCTAATCATCACCTGAAATTGCTACACTTTACTACTAGTACCAACTTCACCTTCAGTTTTATAGCTTAATAAGGTGTAGCATTTTTACTGGCCACCATTTGGTGGTTGGCAGGTGGCTGATGAAGCACGGAGTGGAGTTTTCCATCTGCTGTTCTATTCTTCCTATCCAGGCTTCATAGGGTATGTATTTTCTCCTCAAACATTAGACTTTAAGCTTGCAAAAGACTTTTTCTGTCTTGTGCTCCAGCTTGCATGATATTGCACTCATCTGCCATATCTGAATATTTTTTCATTTGAAAATACACTGATTTGTTCTTATTACAGTGACAGTTTTGAGTGGGATTGTACCCTTTAGCAGTTACCAGATGCATCACTTCTTGGTGTCATGCCAGCTAGTGTTCACCCCATTAAAGGGCTAATTAAAATAAGGAGGTCTTCATATTTTGGATGCTTTTAAAGGATCAGGAACACCATCACTTTAGTAATGTACCTTACAGACTTACATTTTTTCATGGCATACCTTATTAGAGCCTGGTAATAATATAGGTAACTGATGTTTTTTAGAAACAGATAGATGGCTCATTTCTGGTTCTTGATAATGAAAGTGCCACCTAACAGTTGTTTCGGTGCAAGCAAAAGCTATGGTTAGGGCTCTCAGAAGAACTGAGGATGTCAGCTGGAGTATTCAGCTGTTACTTGGGTGAATTTTGGTGGGTCTCTGTCCTCGTTCTTCAGGTCCTTATTTTTACAATGAAGACAGTGGTGTTGCATGTCTTTTTGCAAGAGTCTAAAGATAAAGTCAAGAGGATAAAAGGCACAGTAACAGGCTTCCAAATTCATTCATTCATTTATTTATTTAATTAGGCTTACTAATGACCACAGAGGAGCAGAACAATTGAAGAGGAATAGCTGAGTAGGATCAGCACAGCAATTCCTGTCTCAGGATAGATAGAAGTTAGCAGTCCCAAGGGACAGATAAATTCAAACTAGGCCCAAGGTTTCTGTTAGTCTCATTTTACCCACAAATATTCGATTTGTGCCTCAATTTTACCCATCCCCTTTGACCCCCTGTATCTTGACGTGTAAGCAAGTGGAACCTTTTACAGTATTTTTAAAAATATTTGAACTAGTGTTGTTCAACATCAAGACTATATAACATGTGCAATGAGATTAAAATGGAATAATATAAAGAGTTGTAAATAAAGGAAGTGATTTCATTTTATGCTCTCCTAATTCCTGGTCTTTCCCATTAGCCACTAGAGAGCAGCTTTTTACAGGACCTGAGAAGAGATTACTGTCCTGCAGTGTTACTGAAACATAAAGGGGGGGCATCTCAGAAATAATCACATTTAAAAGTAATTTTCTAAATAAGTTTAGGCAATATGGTTTTAGATTCTGTTGGTTTTGTTCCTGACCCAATTTAAATCTTAACACTTTCAAAAGTCTGAAGGCATAATATTCTGTGACTGAAGCATAAGTATATGTATTCTTGCATGCTGTCAATGGGCATAATTTTTGTATGATTTGTGATTTTGTAGTAATATCATCTCAGTTTAAATACAAAAAAGCCCTGTAAGCTGCTTCAAATGGAAGATAAAAAGCCATATTAGATGAGAACAAAAGATCAGCTAAGCACAGAAACTTGCATCTAGCGGCAGCCAGTAGCGGTTGCCTAGTGAACAGAGCAGGACCCTGTAAAGCATAGCCATTCCTTCAGTTTACCCTCTCAGGTTTCAGCAATTGGTAATGATGAGACTTCTTAAACCAAAGGCTATGACCAAACCATCATTTTTAACTGCTGTCAATGGACTAATTTTCTATAAAGTTATCTGAAATATTTATTTATTTTTGTCTAAAACACAAAATCCTGTGGCAGTATTTTTCCCAGTTTCATTATTCACCCTGAGAAAAAATATTTCCTTTTTTTTGTTTTCAGTTTTTCTCATATCATTGCAGATGGCTGCCTATATGGCTAGTACTAGGAGAAATAATAAAAATTGTTTCCTACTTATTCACTTTATGTTATCTTTGATTTTTTTTTTTCATATCCCTGTACAGCTCTCTCTTTTCTGACTTAAAGACTCCTAACTGGTTTAGTCTGTCCTCAGTAGAAATTTTCCACCATTCTGATCATCCCTGTTACATTTCTTTGTATTTTTCCAGTTCTACTGTGTCTGCTACTGCAAGTGTGTTACTCTCTCCAATAGTGCATGTCTCTGTTTCATTGCCCACTCTTTTGTAATGATTTCTAAACTTTGGGTTTTGTTTATCATGAAACTGACTTTTTATGCTAGCCACCTAGAATAATTTTATAATTTCCTGAGGAGTAATGATTAATTTAGAACCATTCATTACATATGTTAAATATTCTTTCCCAGGGAGGTATATAATCTTGCATTTATCAGGAATTTATTTCATCTGCCATTTTGATGCCTAGTCATTCAATGTTGTGATATTCTTTGCAACAATTTACTGTCAATTTTAATGATGTCTTGCAAATTCGGGTAATTAGAAAACTTCAGCACTTTTACACATAACCTCCACTTACAGCCTGCTTTCTTCAGGTTTTCAGTATTGCCAAAGCTTTATGAAAGAACTGGTATACTAGGGAGGTTTGGTCACTGATTTGTAACGTCCTTCAGCAAAAGTAGTGTTGATTCTCCCACAACAAATTATATGCACCAAAATGCTTTCCCAATCTAACCTAATTGTAGTCCGAAGTACAGGAAGAGAAGAAACTGGTTGAATAGCATTTGACAAAATTTATACTCCATCACACTGACTCGTAGGACATTAGCTGGTGTCACCTCTGGTTCCTGATCTCCTTTTACAAGGGTGGAAGAGAAAGTCCAATGTATAAAAATGCTGAAAACTAATATTAACTTTTAAACACTTTTCACCTTACAGATTAAATTGATACAAAAAATAATCAGAAACATTTAAATAAGATAGGAAATTAATAATTAGAGCAAGTCAATGAAATCTACAGCTCCAAGTGACTTTGTCTTGAAATTAGGATTGAAATACTGCCTAGGTGTGTTACCCTGAGGTTAAAAGATTTTGTCTGTATCCCATGGGGAATCTGTGGCAGTTTATTCATGGACTGTCAGTTGTATCAATTAATTTAGTAATAATTATAACCTCTTAGATGAAATGGATGGATCGGATTCAGTTTGTCTCACTTGGGCACCTGCACTTTGTCAGATCAGACCCCCCTCTGGAGGCCCTCAGAGACACATTCTTTCGTTGAGTACATGAGAAATTTGGTGGAGGTTCTTAAACGTAGAGAGCAGTTAAGCTCCTAAATTATGGAGATTAGAACTCGGTTCTGCTTTCTAAATGGAAGTTATGACTAGGATCAGCCAGTGTCTTCTTTCCTAGCGAAGTAGTGTCATTACTTGGGGAAGGTTTATTTGCTTAGTTGTAGGGGTTTTATGTCCATGTGTGTGCTGAAATCTACTTCTGGGAAGGGGATGAAGGAATGAACTTGATCACAGTTCATCAACATTTGCCACAGCAGGAAAGGCAGTTTTACCTAGGGGAGGGCATTATGCAGGAAGCAGTTGTTCCTACCTGAGTTTCTCACAAAGCAAGAACATGAACATCACTTCAAAAATATCAGACATTGACAAGGACTGGCAGCCCTCAGCAGAAAGCTGCTGGTGCTTTGGTTAGTTACCCACAATACAAAGGTGGCTTTACCCTGGAGTTTTACTTTTTGGCATGATTTTCTTTGTATAGTGAGATAAATTAAGGGAAAATTTGATGACTCCTGTTTTTTTCTTTGTATTTTCCCAAATATGCACAAGCTTTATCCATTCCTTCTTCTCTCCAGTGTAGAAGTACTTGTCAATATCAGGACATTTTGAATGGGTGTTGATCCTTTCCTTTCCTTGGCTGCAATAACAGAGCCGCAGGGGTGAAAGAGGTTGACTCTGCCTTGGTTATTTTTTACTGCTCAGAGAGAAGGCAGTTATTAACATAAGGTCCTTTTCCACCTAACTATACTGTTTGCCAGGGAGGTCAGTTGCCTGCATATTCCTTGTAAATGCAGTTCTAATCAGTATGTCATCAGGCTAGAGATAAACCACAGAGTAAACCATTACCCCAGCCAAAACAGTGCCATGCAAAACAAAGCAGGAACCAGCAGATGCAGCAGTCATCTAGTAAAGGTATGCTCTTGCTTTAGCAGAGAAGCAGCACACACAATATTATCAGATTAACTTACCTTGAATTAAAAATACCTTCTCTAGAGAGGTTACCTATATCAGGAAGAAATGGGCAAACATTTGGTGTTATGTAAACGCTGGGGTTTTTTACCTGTTGTTTCATTAATAATAGGAGTCCACTTAAAAAAAGACATTGTCATTACCCTCAAATAATTGTATTAAAAGCTACTGTCTTGCAAGGGTTAGAAAGTCAGTAGACATGCATCATTTAAAACACTGACTAATATAGTTATAGAAAAAAAGTTCTGCTTTTGATTTTTCACAATCTTATGTAAAATAGCATATGGTTTGAAATTGAACTGAGCACCGTTAGCCTTCCTCTGCTAGTCTAATCCACACAAAATTGGTCAAAAATAATTATAAACGCCTCTTTTTTGACAAGTCATGATTGGATAGATGATTGGGTTTTGTATAATTCGAGCAGGTCATTTACTAACAAGACAGGGCATGAATATGGCTAGATTTAAGCTGCTAACTTAAAATTGTCAGTTTGGGTTGGTAGGTTGGGGGTTTTTTGTTGGGTTTTTTTGGCTTTTTTTTTTTTTTTTTTTTTTTTTTTTTTTTTTTTTTTGCTAGGCACTGTAGAAGAGTCTGGCTCAGGCAATGTAATTTGCCTTTCATAGTCTACCACAAGGCTCATGATTATTTCTTACAACAAAATATTCAGTGCAACAAATTAGTAGATTCTGCTATGTTGGTTGGGCTGCATTCCAATTCCTGCCTTAGTGATGCTGGCTGCCTTCAGTACTGCCAGCACAATAATTATTGCTGAGTTTTCTAGACCTCATCAAACCAGCAAGGTGATCACCCCCTTGGAACAGCTGGGGATATGAGGTATGGAAAAGTGGAAAGAAATTGCTGCAACTCTGTGCTATCATGCCAGCAAGTGCCACTTGAATGATGGCAGCTATTGGCAGGGGTAGGGCTCTGCTGAAGGAGAGCTTGCAGCATTTCCAGATTATAGCTTTTGCTGCTTCCAAGGAGAATTGCTGTGGGCACTGAATTAAAGAAAGCAAATTGGAAGGTGGGGAAAATGAAGATCTGAAGGTAAATGCAGAAGGGGAGATGATGATTTCTGTCAATAAAGTCATTTTTGTTTTACTGTATGTGATTGCCTCTTTTAAAAAGAAAAAAAAATTCCACAAACTCTATCATGTCAGCTATGCAGGTTTGTTTGGCAGCCCTCTCCAGCATTTGTCACATAATAAAGGTACCAACCAAAACCCGATGTTATTCTTGTTCCAGCACAGAGAAGTATACTACTATTTATTAGTATTTTACCATATGAAGTACAGAAGCAAAGTTAAGTCTTATTATAGATATTTATCAATATTGTCATCATCAAAATACCTGCTGAGAGACTGCTACTGTACTTGAGTGCATATTTAGGATGAAAAATGGGTTTAATCCAGGACACTCAATATTAACCTTTAAACAAAATAAACACTCAGTAAAAATAAGAGTGTAGCCACAAAATCGTTGATGTAAATTATCACTGTGTAAATAAAAAAAAAACATTATTGACTTCAGTAAACATTTATGCAAATAAGAGAGCCCATTATATCCCTCTTTAGAATCTCTGTTTTCTTTCCTGTTTCTCCCTTTTGTTTGAACATTTTAATTTGATCCAACTACATTTTCTTTTATAGAAAATCTGCTCACATAGAAGTGGAATATTTTGACACCATTCTCATCACTGGGATGAAGTGGCATCTATTAGTGCTATGGAATATGGCAAGCATTCATCATGTGTGTTTAGTCTTTTGCCAGAGCTTTGCAGCTATCCTTTTCCTTGTCCCTCACATTTTAAACTTCTCAGTCTTAACAGTCTGGGAGTAGGGCTTTGTGATACACTATCTCTTAAGCTGTGACTTTATTATAGTACTCCATTTTTCATTATTTTTTACCTTGTAGGTTGATAAAGCCTGGCTGCAAATAGATAATATTTCGGAAACAATGTACTTAAGATAAGGAGATATTTGTATGTGTACATGAATTGGCATACTAAAAAGATGCATACAGTCAGCATACGGTATTAGTGCATTACTCATTACAGACTAGCTTTTTATTCATTACTTTTGTCATCAGGCTAGGGAAAAGGAATAGCTAGTCTGCCTGTTAGTTTTATTATAGCTTTAATGTTGGAAGAGGCAAGAGAATGAGACTGGAATCTGTACTGCTTACTTATATCACAGTTCTTTCCAGGGGCAGGTGATGGGTTTTATATTTCTTTATATTTATATATGTATATATATAAATATATATATTTCTTTAAAACGGAAAGCTATGGGCCCCACTTATTTAAACATATTATTTCATAAAACCAGAAGAGCGTTGTGTTTTCCTTGACACGTTTAATGGGATCTTTTTGAGGGCAGTGTCTGACTGACTCAATCTAGCTGTCCACAGGGATTGGAAGAGGGACCCCTACCCCAATTGCCCAATGGCCTAGGGTTTTCCTGTAATGACTATGACAGCGTAGTGTTTCATGTGCCACCTTTTTATTTTTTTTTTTAATATAATCATGTTGCAAAGCAGATTGAATAAAAATGGTGAAATATTGCGAATTGCTGCAAATTGGCTGGCTCTGATCAACAGTTCTTTAATTGAATCAACAGTCTTGAACTAGCTTATGAGAATACTCCATTTTCTTCACAAAATAAGTTTTTGCCCTTAGGACAGAAATTTCTGTTTGTGAAATTGGGGTGTACAACACAATTGTTGTTCCCCAGATGTGGTTATATTTAAAGGTGCTGGACCTGGGTCACTGGGCATCTGGAAGATGTGATCTGAGACCTTGTGCTTGTACCTGCGACTCTGGTGCAGACAACAGATGACAAGTTTGACTTTTAAGGATGTCATGTTGCAGAGAACATGCTTGCTGCCTTCAGCAGCACTACTTGGAGTTCCCTAAGGACTAATGCCTTTATACACAGGTAATAGGCAAAGTTTAGCAGCTAGAAACTTTTCTGGCTATAACCAATGCAAATGATCTCTCTTCCATAAAGCAGTCTACATAGTTGAAATGTTTTTTTTTCAGGTTATGCCAAGACATGAAAATATAGTAGGTACTTCTCATATTTTATATAAGAATAATGACTATTCTAGCAGGAGCATCTTAAGACAGAGATTTCTTTAAGGTCAGAGTCAGCATCCTGCTTAGCCAGGTTTAGTTGTGGAATGAGTGACTACAAAGCAAGGAGCCCTCTGTGCCTTACAGTTCTGACATGGATTAGTTCTCTTTCTTGCTTTATGGACACTCTTACATGGCTGAATGCAAATGAAACCATATTCATCATAGTGGCTAGATTAGCTATTTTCATTTGATATAATCCTCTGATACCAAATGCCCAGCTGATGTGATAGTGAGTGATCCTGCCAATACCTCTCAAAATTATATAGCTAATGAGGCTTCTTACAGGTGTGACTTTCCTGCTGAGGAGTAGAGACTAACTTTTTGTTGTTAGAAGGTATTTTTTTCAGGTATTAGGCCATATCCTATTTTTGGCTGAAGAAACATACGCAGAAGATAGTTTCATTACCTCAAGTTTAGATACCCTAGATACATCCTCTTGTCAACTCCATAACAGCATTATCATATCTTTGTTGAGTTTACAAAATATATTGTAATCTGAATCACTGTGTAGAAACTAGTTGTATCTTTGTGAATGAAAGTGTGACCTGTTTTATTGTCAAATATTTCCATAAAGACAGAAACAGTTTGAAAGTATTAGATAAGGCTAATCTTTCTGAATGCTCTCTGAATGCATTATTTTGCCTTCAGGTTTCTTTACTGCAGGGAAATTATAAAATATTGTGCAATTATAAAATATTATTGAAGCTTAATTCAAAAGTATTTTTATATTCAGAACTGGCTCAAGGCTTCTCAGCAGCATCAGTGAAATTGAATTTTGCCACCTTAAAAATGAGGTGTGGGAGCCAGGGCTTTGATGCTTTTACCAGAAGAAGGGTGCAAAGGAAGAAGAGAGACAGGAATAGAGGTAGGGCAGAAAGGTGGAAGGGAACCCCTGAGAGATTGGTCTTGATCTTCCCATTGTCAATGGCAGAATGAGAAAAGGGAGTCAAGCATGTTGGTAGGGTTTAAAATTATTCCCACCAGTGATCACTAACCCATCTATCATGATCCCTCCTTTGGCCACAGTCACAGCTAGCCTGTCTTTGCAGACCTTTGACATAAAGTAAAAAGAGTTTTAAAAAAAGTAAAATAGGCATCAAGCCCAAGACCATCCTCATGACCTATCTGACTTTGTACCAGGTGGTCATATGAAGCTAACAATGCAGAGCGCTGCCTCCGGTAAGCACTAGGTTCCCAATGTGTTTGAGTGCTTTTGTTAATCCTTGATCCTATCTTAAGCTTGCACCAGTAAATTGGCACAGCTTTCACAGCAGGGTCCTGTAGCTGGGACAGGCTCTGTGTTGCTGTACTGTTTCCACACCTGAGCTGGCATGCAAAGAGATGTCTGACCTGCACTCTAGATTCAGAAGCACTTTGGGAAGAGACAGCCCTTACATTTCTACCCCTGTGATACAGGCCTGCATTCTCTAAATCTGGCCTTCTAAAAGTAAAAATCACATCTAAGCAGATATATTAAACTGTTCTTGTATATTCTATCTTCTGTGACAAATGCTTTATTAATAGAGGTGGTTGTTTTGGGGGTGAGTTGGATTTTGGGTTTGTGGGGGTTTTTTTGGTGTGTGCGGTGCAGCTCATCTGATTTTGAATGTTCCTTAAAAACACATAAGCAGTTTTTAGTAAATGCTTATTACGCTCCTAGCTGGGACCTAACAGCTGAGTATTTTGTGTTATAACATCCCAGTTTCAAGGTAAAAATGAACCTCATAACTTGACCCAATTTATTAGTCTGAGTCTGAACCACTTTTGTGCACACTCAATCCTTATCTTCTTCATTTTGGTCAAGTGCAACTATATCATTAGAATAATGCAAAAATTGTTATTGCAAGTGTTCATGAACAGGAAATAAAATACTTTTCAGGGATTAAAAATCTTAGTACCTCTAAGTTTTTATTACTTAAGTTCATCACATAGCTGAAATACTAATTTCTTAATATTTAGCCTTGTGGGTAGAACAGTTTACGTGAGACTGATTTTACAAATTTTCTTTCAGGCATGTGAAAGAATGTGGTTCTGATACATATCTATGTCTTGTTATTGTTGGCCAGCCAGAAACAAGAAACTCTGTGGTCTTAAAACATACACACACAAAAAATTTGCTGTTAACATGATGTTAAGATTTGTGATCTAAGTTGTAATATGAACTTAAGACCCTAACCCATTCAAGCTAGTCATTGGGATCAAGTGTGCAGTTGTATAGAACCTTGCTCTGAAGCCAAATGAATGAACTGAAATACTATTCTGGTATCAAGAGTATTGAAATCTACTACACCTCACAAATTCTCATTTTTTGTTGTTTAGTTATTAGCAAAGGTGAATTTGGTCTTGTACAATACAAAACCCTTAGACATCGGAGGTACAATTATCTCTACAGCTTTGTGTAGCTATATAAAATTTTGCCATGAATTCAGGTCTTTGCTCTAGGTTTCAAAATTTTACATACCTTAAGTGCAGGGCTTATTTAATCAGTTTTTTATTATTATTCTAGCAATATGGTTCCTATAAGTTTATTCTAAAAATAGTTTTAGGAAGCAATATTAAAAATACCAAATAATTCACTTTAAAATTAGGGACTTCATTTTTTTCCCTATCATTTATCTCTTTCATCAATATTGGTGTTTCATAATATTTGTGGAGAAAGTACGTTGCAAGAACAGAACTTGTTGATCAAGCATTTTGCCAGCAATTTCCTCATTTTTTCTGCTTGCTCACGCAGGAGCTGATTCTTTCAGGGAAGTACTTGGAAGACAGGGTTTTGATTTTGTTATTGTTTGAGTCACTGAGTTTTCATGTATGTATGGTAGAGTATAAATGTTTATAAATTGGGAATATAATACCCTGAAGATATATTCAGTGCACAGTAAATCATTTTTATTTAAACCAACTGTCAGCTTCACCAGTTCAGCTTTGGCTAGAATCTTTCTTATTTTCATGTCATGAGTAATAATAACTGAAGTGTCATTTAGATAACAGTTCTGCTTCTCTTTACTAAATAACAGAAAACCTACTGTGGAAAGATTGTATTTACCATTTTTTATTATTACTATTTTCAGTTAGAGAAGGCATCAGCTGAGACTTAGAATACACTCTGTACCCACGGAGAGTCCTGATGTCCTCAGTAGGTCACAGCAGAAATCTACTTGTACACGATATGATGCAGGGATGTGGTCCTACACAGGATTTGTAAGAACTATGATTACCTTCTTATCAATTGCAGAGAAGGCCTATTCCTTCTCTCAGCAGCATCCAACGGATTAAGGACAGGGGCTTAGTATTATATATGTGATACCTTTAAGGAACCAATGGACAAGTGTAAACTAATTCCCTCTTGATTTTAACTTGAATTACCTGTGCTTGTGATGGTTTTTATTAGCTGTGCTGAGAACACCGTTGTATCTACAGTATTTTACAGAACTTCATTTTAGTTTTGCCTTTCTTCTTACAAAAAGAATTCAAACCTTTTTTTCTTTCCCTGCTGTTTTGCAGTAAAGGACTTGACTCATATGTGCATGCACCCTTGCAGATTATTAGGTGTATTTTGTATGTATTTGACTTTCAAAGGATTGGGTTTTCTGCTGGGTAACTGTGGAGAAGTTGTTGAGTAACTGGGCCCTCTATCTCAAGATAGTATCTGAATTGTTAATGAAAAATTAAATTAATCTAAGTAGTAGCATAAATATATGATTCCGGCCTCAAAATTACTGAAGTGCTGGGGGAGGGTTTGCTGGAGGTGTTGTATGTGATGCAGGTAGGCTTTAGCATTAGAATTGTTTTATAAGCCACAGGCCCCAAATACTTGCATTTATTGGTCTCTTTAACTTTCTATTCCATGGAACCAAGTGCTGAAAATAATTTAAAAACTATATATCTAACTTTAAAACACAAGCAAATTATTAGAAGCTGTGGGAATTTGATGCAACACAATTGAGCTGAGGGGACTTAATGAGTTACTGGTTAGAGCTTAATTTCTATAGCTCATTCTTAGCCTGTACCAGCCACGAAATAAACCATGGTTGCTTAATTCTCCTTCACTGTGATTTAAGCTAATGCTCTTCCTTTGGAGTGAACTGAGAGCCTGCTGCTGTGACTGAGCTGGTGAGTCCCTCAGTTGATGTGACCCTGCCCCAGGCTCCAGTGTACTGAGTGCCTCTGTGTCCTGCGGGGTGTCCAAGGGCCCTGGCTGGCGGGGGTTGTACATGGTTGTGTGTGCGCACGCCTGTGTGCACTTTATTTTATAACAATGCAAATTTTGATTCCATGTCATTGTGAAATAGTCGTGGTTGAGTTTCTTCTCAAGGAGCTTTCTGAGGAAAGGCACTTTGTCATTTTCCATTTTGGAGTATGTGTTATAAATCATCTTTTGACTGGTTTCTCCTTTGTGGTTCCTGTCTGAAATTTTAGTCCAATCATATACTTTAAGAATCATCTCAAAATGGTTTTCTTTATCCTCTGGAAATTCAATTCTTAGATCCCTCAAGGTCAGTAACACTGTTAACCTATTAACAACCAACATCTGACAAGAATCTGGAAATAGCTTGAGCTATTCCAACTTGATAGTATACAGGCTGTTTTTATTTTGTATTTATTTTTAAAACAGCAGAAGTCTGGAAAAATATGCATTAGTAGAAATGGTTCACTGTAATTACACTTAACTCATCTATAATTTTACAGTGTTTACATAAAACAATCTTTCTATGATATTTTACTTATTTGGAAGCCTAGGACAGTTATGTGGTAGTCGTCTATTTTCTAACATTAAGAACTGATGCCACATAACCTTACATTTTAGGTTCACCACATTATTAAAATAGAGTTGAACTAAAACATATTTTCTCTTTTCTTAACTTCATGTACTTTTTCTTCCAAAGCATCCATTTTTTCTTTTCTATTCTCATTTTAAACTTTTTTCCAGAAGAAGAAGAAAGAACACAGACAGTTCTTTATCTGTTTCTAGACTTTGAAGATTAATAATTCTTTGGCAGCCCTTTCGTTTCTCTCTGTAATGTCCTTGAAACATCATTAAACATTTGATGCTGGTGGATATGATTTGGAGAAATAAGTGCAGTTGTTTAATCAAAAAAATTAAGTTTTTGAAGTAAAGGAGAAAGAAAATCTTTCAAAAACAGGTATATATTTTTCTCCTGTTATGTAAAGAAATCTCTTATGACTCTGGCATCTGTGGAAGAGGAGGAGCTACATAATACTGTTTTTAATAGATTTTGTCAGCACTTTGTCCTATTTTTTGTTTTTCCCCTTTTTAGAAACACAGACCCAATGAGATTTATTTTTTTTTTTTTTTCTTAGTGACTGCATGAAAAAAGTCCATATTATTTTTCCAGGGGATTGTGGATTGTTTTTATTTTCTTTTCACTTTCATCTCTTCAGGAAGTGGGAATGAAGTTCGAGTTCTGTCCTATATTTTCCATTTGATAAATCTGTGATGCACCTTGCTGTGGTAGTCTGATCTAAGGAATAGCAGCTGTATTTCCACAGCATTTTATCTCTGCACAGCCTACCAGAATGCTGCTATTTCATATATCCAGCAGTTCCCACTCACAGCTGATTCCTTGGAGTGACAGGAGAAAGTCTAATAGCAAGTCTGCCTGTGGCAAAGGTGAGGTAGATACACAGGGACAGAGCTGGTGCAGACTTGTTTCCTTGTTCTGCACAGCCAATATTTTACCCACTGCTTTGTGTGCCATGTTTTCTGGTAGGTCCCCCTGCCAGAGGTTTCAACTTGGCCACAAAAAATGAGGGAGTGGTTACTTGGTACTGAAGAAATTGCTAGTCATTAAAAAGAAAAAACAAACAAACAAACAAACAAAAAAAACAACCAAAAAAACCCAAAAGTACTTTGGTCTGTGGGAAGTGAAGATTTGGACAGAAGTAAACGTTTATCCAGCCCAGCCCCATAAGTAAGTTTTGGTGCAACTACTGCATCTTTCACCAAAACAAAAATAAAACAAAACAAAATGAAATGTTCTTGCTGCATGATACGCAGTTTCCTTTTAACCTAAAGCTGTAGCAGGAATATTAGGTTTTCTACTTTTTAATGTAATTAACTACCGCGCTGCAATTTCCCTCTAAAATTGGCATACTTAACTGTATGATTTCCTGCTGGTTGAATGATTTGTGTCATCCCATGTACTTTTTTGCGCACTGAATCCCTACTGTTAGTATACTAGAAGCTTGTACAGTCTAGACTCCTTTTGCTATGGCTTTGCTATTTGCATTTACTCCTTGTCCAGCTGATGGAAGTAAGAGCTCTGTGCTCAGAGTAAGCATTTTCCCTTTGTTACCTGTTTAACAGCACCTAAAGTGTAGCAGGTCTTTTTCTGGTACCTCTAATAGACTTCACACAGACCTACATAATACTGCTTTATGCCACATGTTGGTCTTTTTTTATGTACATGACTATGTCAGTAATAAAGGAAATATTTCTTAATGGTAAACTTAGAAGCACAGGCAGTCTGAGTTCCTAATGAAGTTCCTAATACAGCTTAGCTTTCCTTTTCTTTCTTCAGCACATTGTCACCATTACAATGTAATGTCTTGGGATTCTGGGAACTCTTCTATGATGTTGCTTTGCTAGGGAGAATTGTAGGATAGCTCAGATAAATTCATTAAGATCTTGGGTGATTTAGGACCAGAATCTCTTTCTATCAATAAATATATAAAATAAAATAGTAAGCAAAATACCAAGACTGGTTATAAGCTGGATGCATCGTGTGAAAGGAATCTTTGTAGCAGAGAGGAAATCAGTGGTTGACATAAACCCCTGAACTTTCAAATTCAAAACAATCCCAACTTAAATTTCAACAAATGCCAGTTAGTTCTACATAATTAACACTCTTTATGTTCACAGTGCTGGTGTAAGTGTAGGCTGTCTTTTTAATGGCAAATTTTCTTACTTAATTTAAAAATGAAAGTGTTGTTGTGGCCGTGGACTGTGGCATGAAAATTGAAAAAAATCTCCCATAGCTATACGATGCAAAAACAGTCATGAACAGTAGTTAATTATTCATTTAGTACTTGATCTCAAAAGGTATTATTTTTTAAATTAATGAAGTGTGTGGCAGGTACACCTAATTCAATTAATCCACAGTGTAGTATAAACTGAGTAAATAGTCACCTGTCATTTAATGAAACTTTACAAAGAAACAGCGTGTTTCTTCTTTCTCTGTTTTGTGTGTGTGATGTTGGCATTGCTGTTGTCATAACTATTGTTATTATTGTATTTTTATTATATTTTTATTATTCACATTTCCATGAAACTCATCTATTCACCGTTGCAGTTAGTGAAATCGTTGATGTCAAAGAAATTCCTTACCCTTTCTGTCTAAATTCACTTCACCATTACATTGCCTTCTATCATTCACATCAATATTATTTTCATCAAAACGTGCCATTCTGCCTGTGGGTTGGGGTGCAGTTCTGTATTTTGACACAATATCCTAACACCAGTTAAGAGACACCTACTATCTAAATTCTGAAACTATTTCTAATGATACTGTTAGAAATGCAAGTTTTCTGCTTTCTGATCTATCTGCTTGGTATGGTATTGCTTGAAAACAGTCATCAATAAATGAGATTGTTCCTTAATTCACTTTTTTAAATTAAGTATCTGGAGAGTTGGGTTTATACTTCAGTGCTTATACTTCAGCTGATGTTTGTGACAGTGGGAGGAGGTAAACCTCCCGGTATTATTAGAATCTGTCATTATTAGTAGAACTAGGTCAAAAAGTTGCATGCATTTGGTTACAGGTAGAAGCCCACTGACAGGATAGCTGGGGATAGGAGGAGAAAAAACCAAAAGGTAGGGAAATAATGGAAGCAAAGAGACAGAATTAGGTTGAGGGATGCTATTGTGATGGAAGCAAAGTAGATGAGAAGGTGTCATAAGCCTGCCACTTATTTTCAGCACCTATACTCTAGAACATTATAACATTTGCTGGTCTATATAACAAAATGATTTGTGTTTCTTCTCCTGAAAACATACCATCCTAGTGAACAGTTTAGTATCTCCATAGAATTGCTCACATGAATATTTTAGCTAACTGAATATAACTCAATAAACCGTCAGTGAGAAATGCAGCTTTCATTAAAACAAGAAGGTGAAACATTGCAAACTCATTTCATTTTACTGCTGACTGAAGTATTTTTTTTAACTCGGGGCAATTATCTTGGGTATGGGAAGGGGAAATGCCCTAGTAGATGTTTTCTGTTCTGTTCTAATCTATTTATGCTTTTCCTTTCTAATTATAGGTTTCTGTGCTCGAGAGGCAGATATTTGACTTCCTTGGTTATCAGTGGGCACCCATCCTGGCAAATTTTATACACATTATAATAGTCATACTTGGCTTATTTGGAACCATCCAGTACAGACCTCGTTACATTACGGGAGTGAGTATTTAATTTTATTATTTTACTTACTTATTTTGATGTGCATGTAAAAAAAAACCCCAAAAATATCAAAACCAAAAAGTATTCCAAACTATATTGCTTATAATCAAATAATAATCTTAGCTTCGTTTAACTTTCTTCTGTAATATTTTACATTTACTTATTATGATTTTGAGACACCTGCAATATTTAAGTGGTAACAACCTATAAAAGTTGAAAGTCAATGTGATCACAAACAACATGACAATATGAACTTTCAAGAAGTGAAGTCAGTTTAAGGAGTTACATCATCCTCAGAATTACAGGGATTTAGAGCTGGAATAAATGCTAGCCATAACTTTCCTAGATACACTGGACCTTCCCAAGAGATCCAAGATTTATTATAGTTATTCATTATTGTTATTAACCATCATTGCTAGAGTGCCTATCTGTTTTGTATAACCCTCTTAGAAATTATAGTCCAAGTAAAAATTAAGTATGAGAAAATGGTAAGAAATGCAGGTTATGGACTGAGGGCTCCAGCATAACAGTGAGACTTACAATTTTTATCCATTTCTTTTCCTTATTCAGCTGCCCCTTATACACAGACTCAGCATTGCTGTACTCACTGGTACAATATAATATGAATGAAATTCTCGGTTCATACTCTGGGTTTGTTTTTTCCCCATTTGTAGGTCTATAAAGACAGAATAACTCTGAAAGCCATTGTTCAGAACAACTTTTAGAAGTAGATTTGCGTAACTATTTCTGTCAAAATTAACTGCTAATTCAGTTAAAGCTTGTATTATATTTTTCAAAGACAGGCAGCAGTCAAAAAAATTTGCCTGTACACAAATATATTTTCATGTCAAATGAACATAACTCCACTGACCCTGTACCCACTTCTGCAAAGCCTGTTTCCTCTTACGCTGTTCCCTCATATACCAGTAATCACTCAGGAGACAGAAAGGTTTTGCTTGTACCCCTGTGCTACCACTCATATTGCCGTGGTGTGATGCTAGTAGTAATACATTAACATTAGTGCCTGTGTTTCTACCTCTGATTTCCTATATGCAGAAAATGTGTCCACGTGTATAGTGTCTTTATGCATGCACAATTTAATATATTCCAAAGCATATATTATCAACATTGAAAAATATATTGCAAGCCTTAAATATTTACAGTGTTTCCTTCAAGTCACAACTCGGGGACAGGTGAATATGGAGATTTCTTCTACCATTTCTGGTGCATTGACCAGTACAAAAGGCTGGGTGGGGGTGGGGTGGGAAATAAAATTCAAGGAAGTGTCAGTTCAATAAAAAGGGTTAAATGTTCCATCCTAAGACTATTCCAAGGCATAAAAATGAGCACGAGCATAAAATGCTTAGCTGAGCTAAACAAAAAAGCTAGATTTAAATGGCATTTTCAAGAGGAGTACAGAAAATTACCTGCTACAATGATGAGTGCATTGTGAATGGGAGGAATACCACCCTTATAAATATATACCATTCACGTGAGTTTCTTGATGATATGGTTTGTGCCACACCATCCTACTCATTTTCACACATATCTTTTCTTAGAGCTCCCCCTCAGTCTCACTGTGTAGTCCATCTGGCTTTATGATTTTGCCTCCCTGCATCCTCTCACTGAATTGGATCGAACCAATCTAAAATCAAATTATATTGCTCAAGTTTTATAATGGACACCTGAATCTGCCATCTATCACAGACTGCTTAGATATGGAAATGATGAAGCATTCATCCTTCTTTAGTTGGATCAGCAAAGGAGTGCTGTGATTTTTTAATTTCTGTTTGGAGAGTATCTGAAATCAGGATGAGCAAAATGGTACTGGTCACTGGAGGGAGAGATAAGGGAACTACATCCTTTTATTCAGTTTTACAGGGCCCAGAATAGGCACCTTGTTGAAGCTGGGTAAAACTTTGTGTCGTCAAGTTCAAAGGCAAGAAGAAAGACAACAGCCTATAAGCCTGCAAGGGTGTAGCTATGAGGTTTTCAGGTTAGTGGATGTAAATACTCAGACTTCAATAGATTCTGCAAGGGTCAATCTGTCTTGAGTGGACTCTATAGGACCCTTAATCCACAATCACATTAGTACCTCAAGTATAGCTTGCTTCAACAAGACTACAATAAATTTCCTTTTTACTGTTGCATACTTCATAAAGGGTATCACAAAAATGTTTTCCAGAGGTTGTGAATCATAGGTTAAAGAGAGCAGGGAGGTTTTAATGTGAGATTTAAAGAAATGATTCAGTGCTTTAGAGAGAAAAGGAAATAAGTTTTAGACAGATGGGACACCACAAGTGAAAGTATGTCCCTGAACTCACAAGAGTCACAGTGAAGTTTAGAAGCGGGTGAGGGGAAAGCGTGACTATGTGGTTTCAGGTCTTGAAAACAGTTCAGATTACATGGGATACAGGATTTGTGGTGGACAAAGAGGACAGAAAATTGAAGTTTAATATCAGCAGAGGGTTTAATTTCAGTATTGGTTTGGCAAAAATACATTCATTTTTGCCTGTAAACCTAAACCATTAGCCAATAAATGAGCAATTGATGCAGGAGGTGAAACATCTTCTCTGAGGGTGGAAATAAGTGTCCTTTTAAAGATGTCTTTTAAAAAGATAATGATTAAGCAAGACATATTTTAGTGAAAACAATAACGATAAAAGGACTGCTTAACAGCAATATGCTGGAACAGAGAATAAGGATTTCAGTAGGAACAAAGGTTAGCCAGTGTAATGACAGATGTAAATATGTTTTTTAGCACTGTTGTCATAGAATTCTTGAATGCAAATGCCTGAGAGGTAATACCAATGCAAATTATTAAGGGTTCTGGAAAGAAACAATCTTATTCACTTGGCTGGGGCTCTGCCTGGAGGCTCAGTTTCTCCCCATTACTTCTACAGAGGGATTCCAGCTGTGCTGATATGCCCATCGTATATTCCTCACTGCTATGCATTATTAGTCACCTGACTAATTTAGTGACCTTCTGCAATGGAGTAACTGCATCAGTAGACAAGGGAAGACCTATGGATGTAATCTATCTAGACTTCTGTAAGGCTTTTGATATGGTCCCCCACAACATTCTGGCTGCTAAATTGGAGAGATATGGGTTTGACAGGTGGATTGTTAGATGGATAAGGAAGTGGCTGGATGGACACATCCCAAATTATACTCAATGGCTCAATGTACAAGTGGAAGCCAGCAATGAGTGGTGTCCCCTAGGGGTCTGTACTGGGACCAATAGTATTTAATACCTTCATCAACAACATAGACAGTGAGATTGAGTGCACCTTCAGCAAGTTTATAGATGACACTCAGCTGAGTAGTGCAGGTGATTCACTGGAGAGAAGGAATGCCATCCAGAAGGACCTGAACAGTCTTGAGGAGTGGGGCCATATGAACCTCATGAAGTTCAGTAAGGTGAAATGTAAAAACCTGCACCTTGGTCAGGGCAACCCCTGATATCAATACAGACTGAGGGATGAATAGTTTGAGAGCAGCCCTGCAAAGAAGCACTTGGGGGTACTGGTGGATGAAAAGTTGGACATGAGCCAGCAATGGACATGAGCCTGCAACCCAAAAAGCCAACCATATCCTGGGCTGCATAAAAAGAAGTATGACCAGCAGGTTGAGGTGGGTGATTCTTCCCCAGTAGTCAACTCTTCTGAGACCCCACCTGGAGTACTCTGTCCAGCTCTAGGTCCCACAGTACAAGGACGTCGTGGACCTGTTAAAGCAGGTCCAGAGGAGGGCCATGAAAACAGTTAGAGGGATGGAACACCTCTTCTATAAAGGCTGAGAGAGTTAGCGTTGTTGAGCCTAGAGAGCTGAAGGCTCTAGGAAGACCTTGTTGCAGCCTTTCAATATATAAAGGACTTACAAGAAAGATGGAGAAAGACTTTTTACCAGAGCCTGTAGTGACAGGACAATAGACAACAGGTTTAAACTGAGTTGGTAAGTTTAAATTGAACATAAGGAAGAAAACTCTTACAATGAGGATGGCAAGACACTGGAACAGGTTGCCCAGAGAAGTTGTGGATTCCCCATCCTTGGAAGTATTCAAGGTCAGGTTGGATGAGGCTTTGTGAAACCTGATCTAGTGAAAGATATCCCTGCACATGGCAGAGGGGTTGGACTAGATGATCTTTAAAGGTGCCTTCTGACCAAACCATTCTGTGATTCTATGATTCTATGAAATAAAAAGAGTAAGGAAATGGCACTGATGACTTCATGGTTTTTGGTTCCTGCATTAAGAAGAACCTTGGCAATCTCATTGTAATATTGTCTTAAAATTTTTAGAAAGCATTCTCAGAATATACAAGGACAAAAAGTCCCATTTGTACTGAATGTTATTCTTTCCTCCAAACAGAGGAATCCACCTGAAAAATCAAGCCCACCTTATGGTTCTTCACTGCCACAGAGGTAGCACTACAAAATTAAGTACTTTGTTTCTTTACTGCCATGGAAAAAATATAAAGGAATGTCTAGTGGAACTTAACAGTGACATGGACAGATAGAGAAAAACTGTGAATTATGAAATATAAGAATTTGACAAAAATCATGTCTGGGAGGTAGATTCAATTGTAATTTCCAATGCTTATTTGCACCTTCTAGACCTGTTATATGTACTTCTTCTAGAATTAGTCCCAACAAACACAAAAATTTTGTACTGTCTGTTTTATTGTTCAGTCTTATAGACAAAGCAAGAGTGATAAGAACATGAAAAAGCATTTGTACTGAAGAATAAACTCTCCTGCCTTAAGTATAAAGTGAAGATCCAATACCAATAAAATAAAACCTTTAATCCTGAAGGAATTACCTTGTTTCAAAACTGTGATAGTAGGAGATTGTACAAATTGTTTTCTTGTAATGACCTATTCATTGTACAGTTCATGTAGACTTTGGTTGTGTGTGAAGCAAAATTATGCAGCGATCAATGTTACTTGCATTTTTCCAGGGATTAATTTATTCTATTCTAGTATTTCCTCCTTTTCAACATAATAGTAACACCCCCTAGTTATAGTGAACATAATAGAATCATAGAATTATAAAATCATTTAGGTTTAAAAGGATGTTTAAGATCATCAAGTCCAACTGTTAACCCAGGACTGCCAAGGCTACCACTAAACTATGTCCCTAAGCACAACATCTACACATCTTTTAAATACCTTCAGGGGTGATGACTCAACCACTTCCCTGGGCAGCCTGTTCCAATGTTTGGCAACCTTTGAAGTGAAGATACTTTTCCTAATATCCAACCTAAACATCCCCTGGTTTAACTTGAGGCCATTTCCTCTTGTCCTATTGCTTTTTACTTGGGAGAAGAGACCAACACCCACCTGACTACAATCTCTTTTCAGGCAGCTGTAGAGAGCGATAAGGTCTCCCTGAGTATCCTTTTTTCCAGGCTAAACAACCCCAGTTCCTCAGCCACTCCTCATAATGCTTGTGCTCCTGATCCTTCACCAGCTTCTTTGCCCTTCTCTGGACACACTCCAGCACATCTACATCCCTCTTGCAGTGAGGGGGCCAAGACTGAACAAAGTATCTGAGAAGCAACCTCACCAGTGCCAAGTACAGGGGGACAATCACCGCCTTAGTCCTTCTAGCCACACTGTTTCTGACACAAGCCAGGATGCTGTTGGCCTTCTTGGCCACCTGGGCACACTGCTGGCTTAGGTTCAGCCAACTGTTGACCAGGACTCCAGGTCCGTTTCCACCAGGCAGCTTTCCAGCCACTCTTCCCCAAGCCTGCAGCGTTACGTGGGGTTGTTGCAACCCAGGTGTAGGACCTGACATTCAGCCTTGTTGAAACTCATACAGCTAGCCTCGGCCCATCGGTCCAGTCTGTCCAGATCCCTCTGCAGAGCCTTCCTGCTTTCAAGCAGATGAACTCTTCCCCCCACCTTGCTGTCATCTGCATATTTATTGAGGGTGCGCTTAATCCCCTGATCCGAATGATTGGTAAAGACACTAAACAGAACTGGCCCCAGTACTGAGCCCTGGGGAACACCACTTGTGACTGGTCGCCAGCTGGATATAACTCCATTCACCACCACTCTTTGGGCTCGGCTGTCCAGACAGTTTTTTACTCAGCATAAAGTATATCTGCCCAAGCCATGAGCAGCCAGTTTCTCCAGGAGAACACAGTGGGAAACCACGTCAAAGTCTTTACTAAAGTCTAGGTAGACAACATCCACAGCCTTTCCCTCATCCACTAGTCAGGTCACCTTGTCACAGAAGGAGATCAGGTTCGTCAAGCCTTTCATGAACCCCTGTCGACTGGGCCTCGTCACTTGGGTGTCCTGCATGTGCCACCTGATGGCTCTCAGGATGATCTGCTCCATGACCTTTCCCCACACCGAGGTCAGGCTGACAGGCCTGTAGTTTCCTGGATCTTCCTTCCTGCCCTTCTTGTAGATGGGTGCCACATTTGCTGACTTCCAATCAACTGCAATGTCCCCTGTTAGCCAGGACTGCTGATGAACGATCAAAAGTGTCTTAGTGAGCACTTCTGGCAGCTCCCTCATTATCCTTGGGTGGATCCCATCTGGCCCCATAGACAGGTGTGTGTCTAATGGTGTAGCAGGTCACTGACCATTTCCCCTTGGATTATGGGGCTTCATTCTGCTTCCTGTCCCTGTCTTCCAGCTCAGGAAGCTGGGTACCCCAGAGAACAACTGGGTTTACTACTAAAGGCTGAGACAAAGAAGGCATTAAGTATCTCAGCCTTTTCCTCATCCTTTGTCATCATGTTTCCCCCTGCATCTAATAAAGGATGGAAATTATCCTTAGCCCTCCTTTTGTTGCTAATGTATTCAGAGAAACATTTTATATTCTTTTTTATGGCAGTAGCCAGTTTCAGTTCTAGCTGAGCTTTGCCCCTTCTAATTTTCTCCCTGCATAACCTCAGAACATCCTTGTAGTCCTCCTAGAGTTGCCTGTCCCTTCTTTCAGTGGTCATAAACTCTTCCTTTTTTCCTGATTTCCTGAGTTTCAGCCAAACCTCTCTGTTCAGCCAGGTCAGCCTTCTTACCTACCAGCTCATCTTTTGGCACATGGGGAAAGCCTGCTCCTGCACCTTTAAGATTTCCTTATTGAAGGGTGTCCAGCCTTCCTGGACCCCTTTGCTCTTCAGGACTGTCTCCCAAGGGACTCTGTCAACCAGTCTCCTAAACAGGCCAAAGTCTGCCCTCCAGAAGTTCAAGGCAGCAGTGCTGCCGCCCCCCATCCAAGAATTGAAAACTGTATCGCATTCCCCCTGATCCTTACCCATAAGCAAACACTAAACCCTATTGTCACCATCATTAAGCTCGAATCAAAACACTCCTTAACATACAGGTCTACCCTACCGTCTCTCCTTCCTTGCCTGTCTCTTCTGAACAGTTTATAGCCATCCATAGCAGCACTCCCGGTTGTGCAAGTTGTGCAAAAGCCCTGCTAACTCCTGTGCAAAGATCCTTTTCCTGCCTTGAGTCAGGCGTACCCTGTCTGTTGCCAGCAGGCCATGATCAAAAATGCCAAAATTCTGCTGGTGACACCAGGCTGAGCTAGGTATTGATGGAGCCTTGTACAGACCACAATATATTAGCAGAAAAGAACAAGGATCTCAGTTTGACACCAAGCAAATTTGACACCTTTAAGAGCAAAAAGAATCTTGTACAGCATAATACCTGGTCACATTAAGTCTGGTAGAAAAGGATAGATTATTACTGGTACATTACTTAACACATAATTGCTGATATATATTAAAAAAGAAAAGGAGACAATTACCTTATGTCTGAGCTTTTTGCAGCATCATCAGTCTGCCAAACTATTAGGCCCCAGAGAGTATAACTGAGCTAATCTATGTCTTTTTAAAGACCAGACATTGTCAATCGTTCAGCACCCCTAGTGAGATCTACTTAATGCCTTATAGGACATCTAGCCCTGAGTTTACCAGATCTGTTTTGGAGTATTTCAGTGTATATTGCAATTTAGTATCTTCCGTGGTTTTTTAAGTGTGTTAAGCAGTACACGAAAGTGTGCAGCAGTTCATCTGTCATATGTGCATACCAGGATACTATTAAACAACGTTTCCCATGCCATAGAAAACTATAAAGTAAATAACAGCAGGGAGTCTGCAGTTCTAGAGCCATGCTCCCTGAGCTACTTTTTTGAATTTTAAAGACAGGCTCCATATACTCTTGGGCAGATTTTTTGGTGAGAAAACATTTCAGGAGATTGTTTTGCTGAATCTTTTAAGAGGAATTGTTTTCAGTTCTTTTCCCTGATGAAACAGTTATTTTAAGTAAAAGAAAAGGCTTCCTTTGTTTAACATTTCTTAATAACTGAGTTCTTCTGAGATTAATTTACCTTATTGACCTAACCCAGTTAATTTTCCAGATACTTTTGTTATTTAAAATAAGAAAGTGCATTATTAATTATGAAATTAATGAATTGTTAAATATATATTTTACTTCTGCTTTCATTATAGCTACTGGGGAAAAATATATAAACCCATTTAATATATAGGAGGATGAAATGAAATGGAATGGTCAATGTACGTTATGGTCAGCCTGCAAGGCACAGATTTCTTGAAGTCTGTGAAGGCAGACTCCTACCTGAACTGCTCTCTGTAAAGGGGTTTCTTAGGAAGTACTTTTGTCTCCATTCTGAGACGAACTATTCAGTGCTTCACCTTAATTGTACTTGTGTGATGACTGACTGAGTTGTAACTAAAATGTAGTTATTTATTTATAGAAGGAGGCACATAGTCACACAAACTACTTCCATACACAATTTATCAGAGCAGATGATAATTTGGGGACATAAGCAGTAATCTTCTGCATAGTCATTTGAGCTAATGCCCAATAATACTATAAGTACAATTAAGTAAATAAAGACCTTGAACATTTCAGTGGCAGCTTTGTCTGCTAGCTGTCACAGGAGACTGTGAATCAGGATACTGATTCTGTTTCAAAATGTGCCATTGGCAAGATGTTTTGTTTGCAAACATGTCGTTCAAGCACACATAATGATATTCCTCAGTTTGTTCCTTGGTTCAGTAGTTTGCCATGGATAATAATGAATGTGAATGCTTATTCTGTAGTTCGTATCTATGCATTCAGTTCTGTATTTCAATGTATTCAGTTACTGAATAGAATATTGCTAATACTCAACATAGATTTCTGGTCATTTTAATTGTAAATTAAGCAAAAAAAGTAGTTATCTATATAAATAAATAAATATTATATCTACTTATCTTTTGAAGAAGACCAGCCTCTTAAACTTGCATTTCTGGCATATACGTGTTTGGAAAAACAGAATTTCTTTTCTGCAAATATCACTAATATCGGCAACAGAATGATTCTTTTTTTAGGATATTCTGTCACTATATTTACTAAAATTTTTGCTGAATGTGAACCAGAAGGCAAGCTGAACAAAACTGAAGTAAATCCACTTAAAGTTGGAAATGGTACTTGTAGGAAACATTTTTCATTATCCATGCTGTTCTCAGTGTAAAATTTCTGGGATTTATTGGTTTCAGTCAGGTTGGAAATACCATGATGCAGGTTGATTTGTATTTTAGTACTTACAGGCCGAATCAAAAGCAAGAAATGTGTGACCACAGAGGTTATATTTCCATGTTAGTAGAAAAATCTGTGTCAGTAAAAACTTAAGTAATGGCTAAAATGTCAGACGTAATACAAATGTATGTATACCCACTGGAAAAAATAAAATGGAACAAAGAAGAAAGATGTCTCAATGACAAGCAATAGAAAAGAATGCTGACAGAATAGTAATTTTCCCAAATAGTAGAATTCCAGAAATTAAGCATTATATAGTGGGTGTGTGTCTTAAACAGGGAGAACAGAATAGCAATTTTATTTGGGAAATGTATGTTTATGAAGAAGTTCTTACACTTGGGAAAGGAATAGGTGGAGGTACTCATCCAGTAGTTTCAAGTCACAGTAATATAATCACGCCACCATTACATTTTCAGTCAGAAAGATCAAAAAGATTCGGCAAGCAGAAACTATACAAGATCAAGGAGATAATAGCATCCTACAAAGTGATCATTATGGAAAGCTCTGTCTACAGCTAAATAAAGCATATGCTCAGTCAGACCAAACTTTAACAGAATAGTTCCTCAATGCTTACTTATTTCATTCTTGGGGTTGTTGATTAAAAGTTAGTCACATCAAAAGTTTGCCTTAAGTTGAAAGTAAATCAGATGAGTTTGTTAAAAAATATTTATATCTAAATAATTAAATAATAGTGACTACAATATTAGTGGTCACTGTGCCTCAGGAAATGTCAAGAAACAAACATTTATCACTAATCCTCATCTTGGTGAAAAATGGGGAATAAAGTCTTGATCATAGTTTAGGATCCCCAGAGACTCCCAAATTAAAAAGGAGACAAAGCAAAGGAGAAACAGCACACTCATATGGCTACTTAGTAGATGGTTAACTAAAATAAACATCTCTGTGAGAGTGTGTTTCTGATGAACTAAACTAAAAAATAAAATCACTAAAATTATAATACAGCATAAGAGTATATAGAAGTAAAAAAAGCTTTGAGGAGCAAAGTGCATGACCAAGACCATGAGGACAAACAAAAAAATACAGAATAAAAGTAGAAAACTTTACAGAACACTAGTAAAACTTCAAAATGAGTATTGCAGAACCATTTTTGGCAACACCCCAGTAAAGATATAAATCATAACATGAATTAAGACTGTTACAGTGCTGTAGAATCCATCTCAACCCTGAATTAACCCCAGGTTTCAGTCATGATTTCATTTTCATTATGCCAGAGAAATCAATGCTAAATGAAGCACTAGTATTTTATGGTATAGTAATTACTGCATTGGGGCACTTTCATTAAATGCTTTCTGTGCCATGAATAGCAATGTGAATTCTCCTTAGCACTTTCCGTGGTAAGTATTCAGTATCATTACCATTATTTTCATTACAGAATTTTACTAAATAGTTCAGTTAAGGGATGCTTGCTGTTTGTCAAAGCACACCTTCTTAAAAAGATCCTTTGTTATGGTCACTTTTTCAGTAATCCTCTTTCAGATCTTGTCAGCGTTTTCTGAAATATCTCCATGGTCAGAAAAACCAAGAGCAAGAGCATGTTTTTACAATTTTTTCTTTTAAAAATTCTTATAAAAGATTATCGATAACAATTTGGATGCCACAGAAGAGTAGAGTTCAGGATTCTTTTTACAGTCTGTCCTTTCACTACTGGATGCTATCTCCATAAGAATGACCTTTGTAAACTTTGCTAACTGCTATTTTATTGGAAACTTTTGCTCACTTCTGGCAGATGCTGTGAAAAATTGGTAGTGATGTAAGTGGAAGACTGCCCTTTGGACTTTAAACAACATTTGCTGAAAGGGATTTCAATTCACTGGGAGGTGTGCTGTTTAATAGTGTGCTTTTGCTGCTGTTGTGTTAAAAGATTAGATTTTAGTATGTTGTGGATTTAAATGTGCTTTCATTTATATTTAAAAGGACAGGCTCAGCAGTTTACTTTTGAAACTGAATCTAGCTTACTTTATAGTAGGAGTGGGAATGTGAAGGGAGTAGAAATTAGTGAATAGCTAGCTGGTCAGTGTCATAGCTGTAGGGGTTCAACTAATCCAAATTTTGAGGCTAATGCCTGGCACATATACAGAATTTGAACAAAGAAAAAAATTAAGTATTCAATGGTCAAAAAGTCATTATTTCTTTATACTCAGTGGTTAGTTTGTTAATGAGGTATTAAATACCAGTTTAATACAGATAGTCTGCTCCTTTACCTAATGATCAGTCTAGAAAATTAGTCTAGGCTTTGATTATAGTGGGCTTTTGATTTTGACTTTTCCTTTTAGAAATATTTTTATAACTTGCAGAGTTATCAACAGATCTCAGATTCTCCTGCCCTTGAAATTGAGCTGAGCCTTGGGCAAATATGCAGGAGATTCACTTCCAGTATATACTTCCATATATACAGAGGGCATCTGTCTTGATGTATGGAAGTAGATGAAGGAAGGTAGCCAACAGTAAATTTCTCTGTAATTTTCTGTCTTTTTTAGCTCTTGATTTTAAAATTTTCATACTCTTTAGAATAAAGACCACACAAAGGGGGTTTTTTTTTGTGTTTTGGTGGGGTTCCCCCCCCCCAAAAAAAAATTTTCAAGTTTGTCTACGTTCACCTGCTTTCTTCCCTGGGACATATTTAGGTGTGACATATTGAGATACTAAAGGAAATTATGAAAAGGCAATTTCTTCTGTGTTCAGAAAACCTGACCCAATTTCTTCTTAAGAAAGTGTAAAATATTCTTTCATGATTAAAGAGTACCCAGACAGTTAATCTGCCAGCTCTAAGGAAGCACAATAGAAAAAAAAAACAAAACAAAAACAAAACAAAAAAACCCAAACAACAAACCTGTTGATCACAGAACCAGCAAAATATAAAAGGTAACAATCCCAGTTAAGAGATCCTAAGTCTCTGATTCCTCTAAGTTTTGTATAGGACATTACTTTTTCGGGAATCCTCTACTGCCAGAAAACAGAGTTCTACAGAGAAAAAGTTTACCAGCCCTATGGAGTTTCATTGCAGATAATTGAGCGAGAAGCTATCAGAATCCAAAAGGCCTTTAAAATAGTAAACATTTTGAAAACACAATAAACTCTTCTCACTTATTTAAGCATGAAAACTATTAGGTTCTTAGAGCCACTGAACCCTGAAAACTAATTTGGGATATTTTCAGAAAATATGGTGAGAGACATCATGGACAAGACTCCAGGACAGAGTTTACTTTAGCAACAGTTCTGCTTGGAATTTTGTTTTCTTTTAGATTGAGATGTATTTTCATTAATTTTCAGAGTGTTTATTAAGTTTTCCATTATAACAAAACCTTTTAAAGATACTTAGCTGATATTATTTTTAAAGCATTATTTATGTTGAATATTAGAAGACAAAAGATTATAATTCACACCATATAATTAAGCATAGCATTGATTTCCAGGAATTTTTATGCAAAACCTGTTTACTGCATGAAACTGACTGATATTTTAAATGTAAATCCTTAATTATTAGTTTCATAGCAGGTTTAACTGGTGTAGAACTCAGCTACATTCATCCTTTCCTAATACTTCTATCCCCATGCAATGAATTGCATTCACATTTTAAAAGTAGCAATTCAAAATGTCTTTCCCTCATCCATTCCACAGAAAAGGAAGACGGTTTTCCGGGGAGTCTCCACTAAGGAGTACAGTTCTGTGAAGAAGTGCTAATAATATATAATAAATACAGTATATTCTTTTCATTCAATCCAGAGAGCTCACTAACAGATTCCCCAGAAAGTGCCAAAACATGAAGTTCCTCTACATTTTGTTTTCTCTTACTTCAGAATAGATACTCTAGTTTGTCACTATAATGACAACTGGGTTTTATTCTACATGTTTTTCATGTTGGTTTTGCATTTTTTTTTAAGAAGTAGCAACCCTTTCTGTTAAAATAATGTCTAATTGGCACTTTGTAGTTGAAATACTATAAAAAGCATGGAGAATGAATGGCTTAGCTGATGATGTCTTTAACAGATACTCAGAGGAAGAGATCAGAGAGAAAATCCATGTTTTTTTCTACTGCTACCTAAAATGCCGTTGAAAGCATTAAAATTCCCTCAAACACCTAATCGCTCTGGCCAGATAAAGATAATTAAAAATCAAGCAAGGATAAGATAGTGTTTCCACTGCTCTGAGATGACCTCTGCAGTGCCAAATACTTGTCTTTATGTACAGTAATCAGATTTCCTTGCATTTCCCACAGTTTCTCCTATACCTCCTATACAGATTTCCACATATTGTTTATTTAGTATTTTTTCTAGCTGTCAATATCAATTACTGCTGACATTTGCTTGTCCGAGAGGTTATAGCTCTATCTTTTTATCCTGTATGTGGCTATAGCATGCATTCATTAAGTTATCTGTCCAGCTCAGAGATCTTAATGTCTCTGTCCTAGTCACCCTACTGAAGCAGGGAAGTACTCCTCTCTGCTTTACAAAGTTGGAACTGAAACACTAAAAGAGACTGAGATATTTTCTCAGTACCAGAGGAAAGGCTGTGACAGTTCAGTATGTGAATCCATTTTTCTCAAGTTACAAGCCAGTGCTTTATCCACTGCATCCTGCAAACATAGAGATGCTCCAAACTCTCTGTAAAGTCTAGGAATAAAGGTTGGGATCGCAGCTACATAACAGTGTGGAATACTTCTATAAGAAAAAAGAATAATAAAACAGTCTTTGGACAGAAAATATCTCTCTCACCAAGAGAAAAAGTCTGCTGATGCCTCAAGCTGTCTTTGTGATAACTCTTTTGTCAGACTAAGTGGCTGTTATGGTGGCAGCTGGGACACATAGTTGCACTCCTTCCAGGAAAAGATTAATATATTTTAATTAAAAACTTATACCACAATGAGATACGCATTAGAAAACAACACGAAACATTGTCTCTGGTTCAAACTACCTACCCCAGACTCACATTCCTCTGCTCTGCTTCCTCTCCTTGCAACAGCCTACAGGTTCAGAGCTTGTTCTGGAGTACAGTCGCATAACAACAGCTCTGCTGCTGCTTCTTTTTCTATTCCAGCTCCTTCTGTACTGCTGGCTATGTCTTTCTCTACTCTCTTCACCTTAATCCAGCCACTAATCCCTACAGTTACATTTAAAATGGCATTGTACCACATGTAGCTAAAATGAAGATGTCTGTTGGAAGTTAAATGAAGTCTGAATAACAATGCTTACCAATACATTGCACTGAAACCCAGTTCTTGTTTTTGCCAACTGATTAAGATTTATGCAGTCTCAGTCACTCAACTGAAGCTGATTTTAGTCATATCTCTCATATATCATTGTGTCTCTGTACAAAATGACCTGCCAGTATCTGGAATCAGTACTTACCATTTTTTTCAAGAGTTTTTTTCTAGGCAATGTGACTGATTCTCTTCTTTTGTAAGTTTCATTGTCACCCTGAGGTTATGTTTCAGGAAAGTTTTGAGGATTGAGAATCACACAGAGCTACACTACCCTATTCATTTACAAATCACCATTTCCAGTTTTGAGAAGGTGGAGGTGATTTTCTTCAGTCATATTCCAAATGTGGCTTTTCTCTTTTTTTGCCTTCTGAGCAAGAACCTACATAAAAATAATTCTGTAAATCTTCTTGTCACAAATCCCAACTTCAGAGCTTCAGAGATGTTTCTCTCTTCCAGTCTGTACTTACCTTTTCCAATTTTTAATGTTTTCATTATGATTTTCAGCTCTTGAAGCTCCACAAGAAAAAGGGTACGCTATCTTTTTTCAAGCTTTGCCCGTTGCTATGAGTACCATTACCAATGAAGATACATTTTCTGAATGACACTGGAAGGCAAGATAAACAATTAATAGAGATGTAAAATGCACTGCTAAACATGTTCCAAAATTTCCATTGCTCCCTGTCTCTATAATTTAGCCATCAAGGGCATTACTTATTTGCAGTTTGGTTTTATGGGTTATTGTGTATATTTTAGGCATAGATTTTAATGCTACATTCATTCATGGTGGATAGACTTAAGTATAAATAATAAATAAATTTAAAATAATAAAGATCATAGTGAAGCGGCTTTTTATGTGCTGTGAACTCAGCAGGTATGATTTGAATTATAAATGCCTCTAAGGACAGAATTTTGCATATCAATATAAATTTTACTTCTAAACAAGTCTAGTAAAGTAACATTGTGGTTTTACAAGTGAATACTATGATTCCCTCTGTACCAGTTTGAGCTATCAATGGTGCTGCTGCTCAGTTTGGTTCCTAGCTGCAGTTCCTTAACTATTTCTAATCATACTGTTTGTGTAGATTATTTATTTATTTATTTATTTATTTATTTATTTATTTATTTATTTACTTATTTATTTGATGAAGCTCTACAGTTGTTTTAATTGATTTTAACATCAATTTTGAGTGAGTGAAGACAACCAATTTTGGGGTTTGTGCTGCATTATGCAGCCAATAAGCCACTTAAAGATTCTGTGGTACTTCTGCTCTGAGACAAATGAGTGGGTTTGCTTTTCTTTACTTTATGGGTCAAAAAAATCCCACATTTAGCTGTGGTGGGTTTACTGTTCAACCAGAAAAAACCAGCACTTTTTAGAAATAGCTACAGAGGTTTCCAAGTTAACTAAACCACCTCTTTTGGAAGAGCCTAGGTAAAATTAGACTCTTCTCTAGGAAGAGTCCTTGGCTAAAAAAATTTGTTACAGGATAGCATTCTTTAACTAATGCATAAACAAGCACAATTATCACTGCCACATTTTCTTTCTTAAATGTTTTGAATTTATGATAAAACTAAAAGTAACATTGTAAATTTTAAGGTGGCATCATTACTTTAACTGTTTGCTTTAAGTAGTTTAGCATTTCTAATCTAGATTTAAAGTAATCTTATTCAAAACTTTTATGTATAAGAACCATGGCACTGGGCACTCTTCATATTCCACCTTAATTATGCATCTGCCTGAAGAGCAAGTACCTGTTTGAATTTTAATGTTAAAACAATTGTGTCACTGGTTTTACTTATGAGTTTTGTTTTACCTACTCATTACTACTAGTTTCTGTGAAACAAGAAGCAATCTTCTGACTTTAGTCTTGTTGCAATACCTATTCATAGATTTAAAATGTTTTTGGTGACATAAATGGCACAATGTTCTGTGTTTTCATCTTGATATGCTGTATTCTGCAAAAAAACTAGATCCGATTTCTGTCTTGAGAGACTTACCCATGTGATGAGTGTAATTATTAGCAATATTAGTGGATTTTCCTGCATGTCTTATGTTGACTGTCAGTGCTTTGCCCTCGTAAAGATGTCACTGTTAAATTCACAGAAGTATAGACACAGTGTTAAGTAGCTTTTTGTGCTGTCTGTTTTTAAGATATATTACTGTTTCTGTCTCAGAAGTCTCTTTGAGATTCCGTTATTGACACTGACTTTTTAACATTTGATAATTGTAATCTAGCATAATTGATTCTGAAAATGTACAGTTTTAGCTATAGTCACAGAAAGTCTGAAAATGGGCACTGGTCAACAGTCTACATTTCAGCTCAGATGAATATAAGACCACAAATAAACAAAGCCTGTGTATATTTTTGAGAGACATAAAACTGATATTTAGATTTATTCAAGGTACTACACAGGAGTTAGATTTACCACAGAAATTCAGGAATCAACATTTTATTTTAGTAGATGCAGTCTGTTAAAGTGCAAAATTGTATAACGTCAAATAATGCAAAATGGAAACAAAATCCTGTCCACTCTGAACTCGCAGAAAGTCACAGAATAATAAAAAAAAATCAAATGTGGTTGAATAAAAAAACTTAAAAGGGCTGATCTAATAAAAGGCATACACTGTACACAACTGTAAATGAACAATTCCACTCTGGAGAATTTACCCATAATAATGCAGTAGCCATGCTACTGCTTAAGAAAAATTGTAGACATATGAACACTTAATATTTAATTTTCATGTGTTAAGCCTGATGTGAAAAACAGTAATTGTTGTAAACTGCAAGTTATGATAAATTAAATAATAAGACTACAATGTCTGAAGCACAGCCACTGACACCCTTATCGGACTTGAAGATAAAGTCTGTATGTTAGATGGCATAAAATCTAGAAAAATGGTCAAGAAACAAGATAAATAATTCTAAATCCTTATATGCTGTTATTTGGACTCCATTGCACTTTCAAAGATGTTAGTGCACATTAGGAAAATTCCTGTACAAACCGTATCGCTGAGAATCTATAGGAACTACAAATGTCTGATTAAGTCAGAGTAGTATTGCGTATGTTCATGCATGACAACGATTAGAGATTTTAAACACAATATTGGCTTCCCCGTAAGACTAGTCTTCATTCCACTGGTGGGAGAGAATATGGGACACTCAGATTTATCCCTTTCTGCCACCTGGGAAAGAGAGGTGCAAAGTGTTGGCAGCACTGAAATCAACGAGGAATTTGTTATTGTATTGCGAGGAGTTGGGTTTTTCTCTCTGTGTGTCACCAGAGTGATCCTGAGCTCCAGCTGGTGCTAACACTCCTACTCTGCTGGTGCCAGGTATCCACATTCTGGCCATTGATCAGGGGCTGTGTAGGCCTCCTGGCCATCCAGTTGCTGCTCTGCACACTCAGACAAGGGTACCTGCAATCTTGCCTTTTAAAAAGGAAAATCCTTTTGTAAAGCACACAGGCTTTCAAGCAAGAAACATGCTTAGAAACAATGCAAACATGCTATGGAGTTACTCAAGCAGAATTTGGACTTTTCTTAAAATTTTCATTTGTATTAGCATGCCTTGTGAAAATGTCATATAGACAGGATATTTTTTAAATTATTTGAATGTTCAATAGACCTGTATAAATAAGTCAACCAACCTGACTAGGGTATTTTAAAAAACTATAAATGCCCTGTCTTCAAAATTATTAATTTTCAAAAGTTACCCACTGGAAATATATTTGTATAATTGCTTTAAGAAATTATTCCTATCCTACTTAATTTGTTTATACTGAGTTAAAATACTCCATTGTCATGGGTTTTTCCAGTATTCCTGCTTTATCTGGATACAATGGGATGGCTATTTCATACCTCATTTTATTGTCTATAAGAGGACACAGGCAAAACATTGCAGTAACTTATAGCACAAACAAACTGAAAGATGGTTGTGAAGACAATAATTGTGGGAACAGTGAATAGTTCATAAGTTCTTAAAAAATCAATAACTTTTCAGAAAAAGAAGCTAATCTTGTACAAGATAATTACACTGTAGGCAAATTAAAATGTTAAAAATATCAGTAGGGCTAGCATAGATTTTGCAACAGGTTTTATATTTAAGCAGTACCTTGTCAAGTAGGAGAGAAAAGAATAAAATCATAAAGAGCAAATTATAAAAATCTTGGTAGAGATGAAGAAGTACAAGCTCAGCAACTTATATGTTATTTGCTGTAAAGTATATGAATGTTTTCCTCAATTATTTAATGTTATCAACAGTTATTTCTTTCTCTGTAGGAAGTCTACCCATATTTGTGCATCATGATTTCAACATAGGAATTGTTCCTAAAAGAAAAAGAGACTTACAGAAATGTTAAGAGTAAAATTTTCTTGTCTTCAAAGCAAACAAAATATGGATTTAATCACATTGTATTATTCTTGGTTTTGCTTCTCTGTAGATAACCTTCATTTAGTAGTTACAAACCTTGCTGAATGCTCTTTCCTCACCATTCATATAACTTTGGTCACTACACTAGATCTTGCGTTCTTAATATATGCAATATTTGGGCAATAATTAGATACTCTGCCATCTCTGGGCTCCTGGGCTTAGCTGTGGTGCATATTCTTTGCTCAATTCCCCTGCTCAAAAATGGAGTCTGCACAGTTCTGCTGCTTATGGACTCGTGGTCTAATTAACTTATTTGTAGAACTTATCCCTCCAAGGTTCAAGAGCTTTTTGTGTTTGGTTGGGGTTTTTTGTTTGTTTGTTTGTTTGTTTGTTTGTTTGTTAAGTTTTTCTAACTTCCTTTTAATACTCTTATCAACCTTCATATCTCTGACTCACTTTCTTATTAGATCTACTAGGCAAAACAAGTCCCTAGCTTAAAGGACAGTAGTTTTTCAGCATCTTTATGCATCTCCTCTTGTTGTATTTTGGAAATTCAATTTTTTATTCCTAGCTCTTACAAACAAAACAGGATAGCAAACTTATTTTTTGTGCACATGTTGAACTTGACTGATTCCAGTTCCACATCTGAATATAGTCTTATATGTTCCTTAAGAACCACTAGACTCCCTAGGTTTCACATATACAACATATTCCTCAGACCATTAATACTCTGCTGATGAGATGAGCTGCAATATTGGCTAAGTGATGAGAAATCTGGAGTGCTCCAGTCACAGACTCCCAGGGAATTAAGAGTACATTAAAGAACAGTATGTTGGACTGACTATTTTTTAATGAGATGCCTAATAGTACATACATATTTTCCCATTACTGGAATGAGAAAATATTTCAGTATGTTTCTGGGCTTGCAAAAATCTAACTGAGATGTCCAATATCAAATTTAATATCTAACAACTATCCAGGTTTAGCCCAATCCATGTGACAATTTGCTTTCCCTACTAGTAATGTAAGTTTTCACAGAGACTGGCATTTATTAACATTAGTGGTTAGCATTTGCTCACATTAGTTCCTCTGTGAAATCCAAATAGAGAGGAATGCTTCAAGCTGTGGTTGTCTTTACCAAGTGAACCATGAGTTTGCCTCGTGATAAAAACAAAGTAGCTCCCATTCACTGGCATGTCTCAATTGGTTTGTAGGTGTTGCTATTTCTAGAACCTTCATTTTATTACAATTTAAATTTTTTATGGAAACATATTTGTTTTGGCAATGAATTACTTTCTACCAAGATATTTCAAATCTAGCTATATGGGGAGGGTGCTAGGTGAAAGTAGAGTAACTTGGTACCTTAGTGACTGCTCATCTGAGATTCAAGGGAATAAGATTTAAGGTTGTATAGGCTCTGAATTGCTCCTGTATATCTTGTGCTGGTGCTGTATTATAAGGCCATTGCCTGCTGTCAACTACTTCTGTTTAGTTGTTTTAAGAGTTTTGTATTTTTTTCTCCACTACACTTAGAAAACAAATCTGAAATGTCAAATCTAATTTTGCATAATAAGAAAGGTTTTCTGGGGGTGCAACTTTGTTAAGTACCATGTCGGGGACTTTTTGCTCTTTTGGGTTTGATTTTTTCTCAGTAAGGTCTTACACTAGGTAACCATAACATTTGATGCTTCCCATCTCATTTAAATCTATCGAAGTATTCACAGTCAGACCTTGCTATTACTTGAATGGGAGGACAGTTTGCATTTCTTTACAGTGTAACCTTTATCATGAGGGAGTACAAAAATCAGAGAAATGTAAGCCCTCTCCCTGTAGGAGTTGACTCTCAATGAATAATCTATCTCATCTGTCTCTCCATCTATTTTGTGTAATCTATTTGAAGCTCCATAGTGAGTGGTGTGTGCGGAATGTCGATGACAGCTGTGTTAACCCAGCCAGGAATATTCTTGTCCATAGTTTTCTGTTTCATTTCTCTGGCATTTGGAACTACTTCTACTCACTTATTAGGAAACATTTACACTTAGGAATGTTTACTTGAGAAGTTAAAAATGAAAAGCGAAGGGTCCTTGAGAATTAGTATTTGAGTAGAATACTATCTGTTTATGCCAGTCTTCAAAGGTCCAGTGCCCATTAGGACTAGTTAGCTTACCAGCCTAACATAGACAAGGCATGCTATTTTTTTAATCAACAGCACATCAAGTAATAATGCCATACTATCTCTGGTTTAATTCCTCTGAGCCAAAGGAGCAAATGTTTCCTTAAAACTGTGTGAAGGCAGAAGGTCCTTCAGTGCAACTTAGGAGTGAGGCATGGTTTCACCCCTTTTTGTTGTTAGCAGAATGCTAATCATTATGGCTCAAAGCCTGATAAAATTTTGCAAACAAGCAAAATGAAAAGGTACATTTCATGCTTAGTACCAATTTAGCAGGTAAGTGCCACTTTATACAGAGTCACAGAATTAGTTCACGGTCAACACTTCTTTTGAATGTCCAGATTCTTCTAGGACAGTCATATGAAGTTTCCTACTTATAGGGGGTGTGTTAAAGGCTTTTATTTTATTGAAGAGATGAGAGAAACCTACCACTTCCTGTAGAAAACATCTAAAACACAAAACAGCCTCTGGAAGGAAATAAGAACATGGGCATGTGAACTGCAACATACAAATGGCATCACAATGTCATAAGGCCAGTATAGTACAGAATTATACAGGCATTATGGTTTAAAGGGACCTCAGGAGGTCTGTAGTACAACTTCTTGCTCAAAGTATGGTCAACATTGAATGTATATCAAGTTGCTCCAGCTGGGTCTTTGAAAACCTCCAAGGATTCACATTACTTTTTTAAAAATCTTTTACACCAAAGCTGAGATTTGCACCAAGTCTTGTGAAAAGAGGATTTACTCCCATAGCTTTAAGGTCAGGATTGTAGCAGGATGGGTAAAGATCTGGATAATGCAACCATGCTGAATCTATCTCAGTACACCTCCCTTTGAAGCTAGACTGCACTGCTTTCAGTTATACTTCTAATTACATGCACCAAGAACAAGGAGACCATATGAAAAGAGGGCATTTAGAAAGTCAGGGTGTATAATGAATGCGCTATACTGCAGTGAAAACTGATTTCTACCCTTGTAAGGCTTTCCTGCTGTAAAACTTACGGGAGGAGTAGCATGGTAGGAGAATGGAGAATGATATCATTAATAGCTTAATTATTTGAAGTTTTCCTGAGCTATAAATGAAATATTTATAACTACCAGAGGGAGAAGTGCTATTAATCCATTCCTCATGAAAGGCTTCTAGTCAATAGTTGTGTGCATGCTGTGATTGTCACCAGTGAAAATGGAGAGCTTTTAATATACATAACAGATGACAGTTGTAATTGAAATTTTCTTTCTCTCTTTTCACTAATCCAGGGTATGAACTGTATCTTAAACAAAAAATAGCTGCATTTTGGCTAGTTACTTATTTTAAAATGCTTCTCCAATCATAAGTTTTCTCTCACCATTTATGTAATTCTGTATGTACTTCCAGAATAATCACTTGTCCAAAAATTTGCCTCGGTTTTACAAAACAAGGAGAGGTTTGCCGTAACTAAATTACTTATGACCTCAGTTTGATTCTAATACAAATTCCAACCCGCAAAATGCAAGGCATAAGTAAATATTCATTCCTAATGTTTTCTTTAAAAGTTTAAAGACTCTTTTGAAAGCAAAAAAGGTAACAGAATATGACTCTTTCATTACATTATACAGTATTTAGCAAGTATTGCAAATATTGTGAAAAGGTACTAAGAATATTAATAGTAAAAAATGTTAATGTTAACGCTCATGAAAGATCTAATTAGAAGTTTTTCATTTCACTTACTCATTAAAGTGGTTGAACTACCTATTCTTTGATTTTCCGTGAATAGACAGCTGTGTGGAGTCATGAAAGGCTTGCTGACGTGAACAAAGAGATTCTGACAACTAAGGATTCAATCCTACATACACCTACATGCATGTTTTAACTTTTTACATATCAGTAAACCACTGAACTCAGCAGGACTACTTAGGCATAAAGATAACTATGAACACTCTTCAGGAATAGTGGCTATAAATTCAGATCCACAATATGATTGATTGGAAAGAGGATTTCCACTGGAATTTGACATAGACCTAAAACAAGACAGAAAAAACAGCTTCTCTTTTTAAATTAAATAAAATTTAAATGCAAATCTACAATGTGAAAGAATTTTTGCCTACTGAGCTTTCTAAAGCTCTTAAACAGATGATGACTTTGCATTTCAGATCTATGAGAGACGTGCGATTGCAACAGGAATATTGAAGGCATCTTTCCAAACAAATATATCTGGTCAACCTTGTAAAAACACTTTGAAAAATATTTATACAACATATCAAAAGAATTTACTTTGCTTCCTATGTCTTCTTTTCCTGGCAGTATTCCAATAAATGACCTTCAGAAGCATGAAACTTCAAGGCTGAGAGACAAAAATGCCCCATGATTATAATCATGTACATTTGAATATTTGTTGAAGTTGAATGCAATTCCTACATTCATGTATAATATTCTTAGTTCATGGTATTGATTATTCAGGTAAGTAAAGCAGCCACGCACGCATATAATTTCATATGATTTATGAAACAGCCTAAACAGAAATAGGTACTATCTTCACCAAACTAAACAGAAGATCAAAGTATTACTGCTAAGCTTGGTATCTAGTAGCCAATGCATCAAGAAGTTGTCTTGTATGATGTTGGACTCAAACTTTTGAGTAATAATATATTTACAATAAATAACTTTTGATTAATCATGAAGTAAAAAGGTCCAGTTTACAAAATCTTATTTCTATGCATTTGCAGTTTTGAAAATGCATTTATGAGCATTATCACCTGTTTATGCAAGTAATAAATTATACGTTCTCTGGAAAATTGCAGACTAATTTCACACCTTTTAGTTTAAATAAGCTTTCTTGGCAGAATGCTGGGATTTGAATTATCACCCAGTAAAATGCATGGTCTGAAAGGTTGCTGCCGTTAATATCATCATTAATCACTTTTGTTACAGTAATTTCTAGAAGCCAACCAAGAATGTGCTCTGTTGTGCTAAACATTGTACAAATAGAGCAATGATGGGATAAGATAGCAACTTGGAGAGAAAAGTTTAAAAGTAAGGAGAAAAGAAGGTAGCAATCAGAGTGATATAGGCAAGAGTAAAGCTGTACTGAGGAGAGACTACTTGTGTTTTATGGCAAAGACATACAGTGACCATACACCAGGCTCTATTTTGAAAGAGTTGCCCCATTTGTATCTTAGCACCTAATGACCATGTGCTAAATCAGAGTGGGCATTTGTTATGGTTTCCTGGGGGTGTCAGACTCCTTGAAGGGGCTGCGAAGGGAAGCATCACCCCATGCACACCCTCAGCATGCTGAAAGACACCACTGGAACAGAAGAGAAAAGCATGGCCATGCAGAGGCTTAGCACAGGGAAGTCCATTCGTAACTGCAGAAAGGTCTCAGAGGCTGATGCTCCCCATCTGCCTTCTTTCTGTGATTGTTAAGGCAGTAAAGTCCCTCTGAAGTTTTCCCTCATTTGCCTGGGGAACAGAGAGATATCACTGCAGCTCTGTTTGTCCAGTGTCTGCTGTTTGAATGCTGCCAGGATACAATTATTGTGGAAGAGTTTATTGATTATCTTAAAATAAGAGCTTGCAGATAAGCGTCTTTTCAGCTTTGTCTCCTTTTCTAACAAGATGACACATTAGATGACATACAAGTTATTATATGTCTAGGCTGTATCAGATAACAGGACATCACAAAAAGATCACACAGTTATCACAGGGCAGCAGACATGAGGATTTAAAATCCTTGTCTGGATTATAGCCCTGGTATAAATATGTGGGAAGCTATTGCTTTCAGAGGAGCTTCACTGAATGTACCAGCTAAGAATTTGGTCTTAAGGGCTGAAAGTAACACTGATAGGATGCTTTTTTCGTCATGGTAAGTGAAAACGAATAACAACAACAACAACAAATCAGAAGCATAACTAAGTAATTGTAGTAGACCCTGAAAGTAATCAGTATCTATTTTGTGAATGCCTTCCTCCCTTTCAAAAATCTCACGATATTGCAGATGCAGAGCTTAGTTGAGGTTTTGTGTTTTGTTTTTATTACATGGATTTAATTCTCATGAAAACAGGCAACTTGATAGCATTAGAAAATTAAGTGATGTTTTTTATTCACTGAACAGACACAAGCATACTGTAGTTGACATCTGTGGTACCACCTGCATTATAACCTGCTGGGTACCTCATCCTAGGCCAACAGGTGAAAGAGCAGTTTAGTTCCAATATTAATGTATCTAAATTCCCATGACCAAATATTTCAGTCATTGGCCTATCTGCCACATATAATCTAATCAAAATAAGTAGCTTTACAGCACTCACTACTGTAATTTCTGAGTGCCTTGCAAATATTTAACCTTATTAACAGTTTAAAACAGAAAATTAGGTTATATTTCTATAAAGAAATGTATAGATATAAAGATAACATTTTTCTTCCACCATAATCTGCTTTAGGAAGTTTTTTGAATCTCCTTATTTATTCTTTTCTTTTTTCCTCCCTCCCCCTTTTGATGTTCTTTTCTTTTTCTTCTTTGTTTTTTTTAAAGGGAAGAATTGGAAACACTGCTAAGGGAAGTCAGTTTACTGTCCGTTAGGTACCACTACGTTTAATAACACCAAAGCCCATTCTTCAATAGGATTCATTTAACATTGCATTTTGTTCAGCCAGGTATCTCATGCTTAGCAAGTATTTAAGTTCCATTGACTCCAATGGACTTTGTTTGAAGTTAATCATATATATTTACATGTGTTTTTGAATGAGGATTATATTCATCATGCTAGATTTGATCATTAGATATGAAATATATGTAGGAGATTTCTGCCCATGCAATACATATTACCTGATGACAACTTCAGGATTCCTTCATTTATTGCTGTTAACTGAAGTTGAATGATCTTGTCACAGAAAAGAAATGGTGAAGAAGTCTTTGATTTATCCTCCTGAAATCTTCAGGTGCTGGATTTAGAATCCAATGTGAAATTCCTGAGTGTGCTGGGTAAATGTTTTCAACACCAGCTTAATATTTTTCCACTTATCACATAGCAAATGTACTGTCAAATTTTGCAGTGTGGTGCTAAAGGAGAAACACAAAGGGACATGCAGGAGTAAGGTATGGCATGCATACAGAGAGAGTGTAAACATTAGTAAACAGGTTCTGCAACTACTCCAGTATAGGTCATTAAGAAATGAGAACTTCCCAGGGAAGTTGTGCTAAATTGTAGCACTGTGTCTCTAATTTTTGCCCTTGAAGTCAGTGAACTGTGAGTCAGGTTTAATTATTAACACATTTGGGTGGCAAAGGGGAAAACACTGAGGGATAAAAAACAAAAGAAGTGACTGCTTGTGTAGGTGGTGAGGAACAGCAATGTATTTATTAAGAAGGTAGAAACAGTCAACATCGATACAGAGAGCTGGTTCTGGAGCCAGTTAAAATTTCCATGGAAAGTCAGCTAATATGTGACAATATTGCTAAAAGTGAAAGGAAAAGGATAAATATGTGGGGGAAAACCCAGCATGGTGGAGTCTGCAACCTACAGCTATCCAGTTTTACTTTCAAGGGTAAATATAGCAGAATTATTGCATCTCTGATTCCCAGGAATCTGTGAACTCATGACTTACCTTACACTTGTATACTTTAGGAGTAGAACAGACACCATGAACTGAAGTTCTTGAGGCCTGAGCTAACACTAGAGCAACAAAAGTTGCAGTTGAAATAACTGCAAATGTTTTAATGCTCTTCAAATATTCTTTCAGATCAATAACCTTTGCTGGCTTTAAAAATTTCTGCCAGGAAATACGGTAAGATGATGCTGAGGTTGTTGTTTGTTTGGTGTTTTTTATTATTATTTTTGAATCTGTTGGAAAATATAGCAACATTTTTTTCTGATTTCTGTGCTTAAAAATGAGTCAATAAAGCCATCAAAGCTTCTCAAACACTTGGCCACAATACAACAAGAGTTTAAAGATAAGACTATATGTTTTGTTGTTTTGTTAGGAAATAACAAGAAAAAAACCCAGATATCATTTATGGAAAAAAGAAAAGTAAAAATATAAAGAAAAAAAAATAGTTATTATGCCAGGGAAAACACTGCAGACTGCTTACCTGATCTTTCTTAGGACAGCGGCACAAGGCAGGAAATCTCACACTACTGGGAAATCTCTAAATAAGCAACTGACAAGTGTAAAGCTATTCTTGGAGTACAGCAAAGCTACAAACAAGCTAAAAACATCCTTCAATAGTATGTCAGACAACAGAATCAAAAAATTAAAGACACGAGTTCAATAGTAAAATCAGCCTTGGACAGAAATGGTGTTAGGCTGATATTTGAATTTTACTGCCTGCTCAGGTGATATTTGGATTACTTGCTGGGTATATTTCAGCAGTTTTAGTCTCTTGATTCAAAATTAATTTAATGTAAAACAAATTTATCCTTATAAATAACTTGGATAAGAACTTCATAGTGGTATTTATAATGATTATTTTTTTTAAAAATTATGTAAACTGGGAAGGAAGATAACATAGTGACAAAGTAGCATTTATACTGATGATCTAATAGCAGTTACATCAATGCAGTTAGATATATTTTCCCCTTCCAGGTCTCAAGCATTTACATTAAAAACGAAAATGAACCCTTATTTCAGCAGTGGAGCTAAAATTCTTCTTTGTTATTTCTAGAAAGACAGAACTCTTTTTTTTTCCTTTTATTCACGCAGTGCTGTATGCACATTTAGAATGTATTAATATTTTGTAGTTTGTTTTTCTGGCTAGAAAACACTGATCAGAGCTTAAAATGTCATCATAAGAGGTGTCTGAGTAAAACTGCATGCCTTTTTCTCTGGAGGTATCTCAATTGGTTGTGCAGCTCTCCCACTTGAGGATAATATGTAACAAGCAGGAATAGAAACGTATTTTTTTACACTGAGATCAAACCTCCAACATGTTCTTTTGTGTTATTCATTACTTTTCTATCTGCAAGACATTTTTTTCTTTGTTTCACCTTAGGATTTTAAGCCCTGATTTGAAGTCTTCAGAATTAGAGGCTACTGCATCAGACTCTTGTCCACCCATACTGTCTTTCTTAACATTTATCCAGCAATAAGAGTGATCTTATCCAGATAGAGGGTAGTTAACCTTAAACAAGTACATTTTAAACACTTAGAAATAATGTTCTTTTACATACATCTTTCACAACTGATCTGTAGTTCAAGAATCAAAAAGAAGTGTTATTTATATCACAGAATACATTCCTGTTAGGTATCTATTACAGAGAGGGTTAGACCAAGTCTAATCTGCATCGTCTGGGAGAGTTTTACCTCTCCCTGAGCAACCTTCTGCCTGGCAAACTACCATTTAGAAGTACAATGGATATCATAGCTATTTGCAAATCAAGACTGTTTTTCATAGAACTGTTCTTTAATAAATATTTGTCTGGAGACACAACAACCCTTGTGACATATCAGTCATACAACAGTCTTGCTGTCTTCCAGTTGTGAAACTAAATGAGCCTAAGCCTTCTTTTCTGCTTTCTAATTCCTAAGAATTAAGATAAAATGAGAAAATTAACCATAATGCGAACTCTTACAGCAGTCTGTTAATTACATCTCTGTGTCCCAGATCCTTTGGATACTGTGGATACTTTACAGATCCTGGCTAAGGTCTATTCCTTACTTGCTTTCTAACATGTAGAGAGTGAAGGAAGCAAACTAATCATATACAAGTTTTTGAATTTGCTGGACAGCACATGGTCTTTTCCCAGTGACTTCCTTTGATTTCTTTATTACTATGCTAAATCCACAAGATTTGTAATAGGGTGGATATCAAAAAGCGTATGCGAAGGAGCTGCAGACTTGCCATATCGAACAGATATTCTCACCCAATCTGTCACAGCAGTGATTTATACATGCTGGCTACAGATCATTTTGAGACAGGATTCTGAACAGTGCAATTCATGCCAGAGTCAAGAAACTAGGGAACATGTTTCTTAAAACAAAGATCCAGGACTTCCCTGTAGTTAGGCAGATGTTCCCTTATCTTTCTTTCATCAATAAAAATGTTGAACTGCAGGCTTTTTAAGGCTTAATTTCAGCAGGTTTGTATATAGTGGTCTTTCAGTTTCCACAACAAAATAAAGTATTAAGCCAGAAATCCCTGCTGAATCAAAACAGTTGTACAGTCCAGCCTCTGGCTTCTTTCCAGTGAAAGTGAGGGGATCTGCAATCTGCACTTGAGACCTTCTGTAAGACTTGCCATTTGTTAGTTTAAATGTTCTGCAAGAATTTCCCATGGGATATCTAAAGAAAAAGATCCACTTCATTGCTTCCTAATACACCTTCAGCAGGCAAAAGCATTAGCACACTTAGAAGAACTGCTCTGGGGTAAATAGGGAATGCGTGTTAGAGATCCCAGCCACACAGCAGCCTCTTATGATACTTCATCTAGCATTTTATTCCAAAATGAATACCACAGGGATGTCATCATGACATTAGGTTCTCAAACTGGGAGCATGCAAAGTTTCTACAGAATTAATTCAGCCAAAGGCACTGCAAATGATGGAGCTGGACAAAGGACTAGGTTTCACTACCCTGTTCTCCCCATCCATTCACCCCCAGGCAAATGTGGTCACAGGCTGGGTGAGACAAGTGAGTGTTCAGTAATGAGAAAGGACAGAGATTTCTAAGGATTCCTCTCTTCCCAGGTCTGCCTTCTGCTTCTCTGCCCTGTTAACCCAATGAACATTTGCATAAGCCCTGAGATGAATTCATGATGATACCACTAAGCCAAGGCTTTCTGATTACTTTGGACCGGTTCTGTCTGGTGCGGGAGAGTTGGTTTTCTAATTTTATAGCTAGATCTATGTGACAAGTCTATGGGTGTTCTAGATTCCCATCTTGTCATTTTAATGCCAAACTGCTTTGCAGTTTCTTCCATTGCTTTTCTACAGAAAGTGGTCCTGCAGCTAAGAGATTGCAAACATAAGCTAATTGTTCTTTTATCTTGTTGCCATTTCATTAGTGTTCTGGGACAGAATCCAACTGCCATGGAAGTTTTCTTAATCCTCCAACTCTAATTTCTTGCTGACCACTATTGAACTGACAATGATACTTTGACATTTTTCTTCTTACCCACCACCATCACCATCATCACCACCCCCTGCTCCCTTGGAGTTTTATCTTTCTGGCTTTTGTTCCCAAGTGAGGCACAGATCCTGTCTGTGTTTTAGCATTATCTTTTTCTTCTGTCAGTGATATTGTATTTTTTATGCCTTCAAGATGGAACCATATTCTCCAATGACCTCTCATGGCTTATGTATTTGAACAATATCTTATTTACTTAACCTTTAACTCACTCTTTTCTGTTTTGAGAGTTTTTCTTTAACTCTCTGCAGTATTAATATTCTTATCTTCCTTACCCTCCTTGCTTTGAAAATTCTCATGTTTGTTCTCTGTATTACTACTGCTATGGGATGTCTGTAATGAAGAAGTGAGGGCAAAAAAATTCCTGACAATGAGGAGAGGTGACCAGCAAAAAAGCAGTGAGATTTGGGTAATCCACTGAAATTTCTTGTAGGCAAAAGGACAGCAGAGCTTTTCTGTGAGACTCTGTTTCTTTTGAAGTATTATCAAAGAATTAGGATATATCTGCTGAACATTACTTGAAGTCCCAGCAGTGTGTTCACTCACCATCTGAAGTTCTAAAGGAGGATGGGGAGAAATAAATGACTGCATCTGTTTAATGATTTACATAATGATAGTCAGGTTTGGCAATAAGTGCTTACACAAAAAGTTGTCTAACATTTTCCATTACAGGTTTTTGATATTTAACCACTTTTATGAGTGGGCTACAGTTAAGTCCTTCAACCTAAAGTTTTGCCTAAGTCTATTTATTATTTTACAGTTAAAGTGACTCAACCTTTCTGATCATCTAGAGCAAAGGAATTAAAAACAATGGGGTGTTATATATATATATATATATATATATATATATCTCCATTACACTAATGAGTTCTAATAATTCTTTTTTTGCAATGTCAGTGTGACATTTGACATGGAAAGAAAGACAGAAGAAATGCCACAGGGCATTGTTTCAGGCTGTCATTTGTCCCCATCACAAGTTCATCTAGCTTTGTTTGAATAGGCAGGGATTTCAAATTAGGGGATGGCAGCAAACTCTAGGCAAGAGAGCCAGCGTGCAGCCATCCATCCCAGAACTGAGCAGCAGTGCTGAGGGAGCAGACTCTACTCCTGCTGAACAGACGGATGAACCCTGGGGGCTGCACAGGCTCTCCCTCTGCCCATCCTCTCCTGGCTCAAGCAACTGGCACCTGTGCAGGATGGAGAACAAAAGAGACCATCCTTTCTTTGCACCATCCATGTGGAGGAAAGAAAGCAAGCCATCATTCACTGTAGGGGAAGGGAGGAGGGAAAACTGCAGAAGCCTCTAGCCTATTTGATTGTAACTGCTGGGGTGTTCCCCTCTTTGATTTTGTTGCCTGGATTGGCTCAGGTCTGTTCTGAGAGGCTGAGGGTCTCTAATGACTCATGTGTAGATGAGCATCTCTCTGTAATATTGTTTAGGGGTTTCTTTTTGTTTTCAATCTTTCAATGTTTTCTTTAAACAAGATAGAAATTATTTATACCTACGTATTAACAGAAGACTTATCTGGGAGCTACAAGAGCCTTATCCTCCTGCTGTCATCAGCACATGTGGAGGACACTGATCATCACATGTTATTAACTGTGGCTACCTGACGGTGTAACACCCTCTACCTACAGTACAAGCGCAGTTGTGAAAATGCCTATGCACACATACTTTTACATGCACCAGAATAAGAGTCTATTAAAGCTGCAAATGCAGCACCTGAGACCAGGAAAGTTCCAGAATTGAAGCTGCCTCTGTGACCTTTATTTAGCCACCTGTGTTGCTGAATTATGTTACAGTCTTTAATTGTGTGATCAAAGTGAGCATCTCCTTATTAGTGCACAACATGGGTTTCTTTCACTGATAATGAGTAACGTGGTTGCCTTCAGTGCCCCAGACTCATTTGTGGCAGAAATTTCTCATCTCTAACATGGGACTAATAACTATTACCCTGCCCAGCCAGGGTCTTAGGAAGGCAATTCATGCTTAAGATGTACTTGTAAGCTGCAGTAAGTCAGCTGGCCTAAGAAAACCTGACAAACCTCAGTAAATAAAGCACAAAGCTGAAATGGGTGATGAAGGTTAAAAGATATACTGAACAGCATCATCCAGTGAACCTCTGCTGTGATAGATGAAAAACAATTGGATGTTGATGTAAATTAACATGGGTAACTTCTCATTCTCACATTTCTTAATTTTCCAGTATTTTAATTAAATTTCCTTTGGATGCTTGGAAGCATCTTTTTTTTGTTTGTTTGTTTTTTTTTTTTTCTTTGCATGAAATACACTATTGTGCTTGGACAGGAAATTATTTTTGAAACTTCTAAGCAATCAGGCCAGCAGCATATTCTGATTTAATCCAAGCATGAAATATAACCATGAACTTTAGCTTGCATAGTTACAAATTCTTTCAATGGTCACAAAATTATCCTGTTGATCTTAAGGCAAAAGCAATTAAAAAATGACAGTGTTTTCCTACTGGGTGTTTCAGTACTTATTTCCACAGACTGGGAGGAGTATGCACTTGGAATTGGAGAGCAGAAGAAACCTGTTCAATTTTCATTATACCTTACAGAATTTGGAATAATTCAGTCTGGTCTCTTAAAAAACCCATTGCTTTTCCAAGCAAAGTTATCAGTCTGTCATGCTGTTGTCTCCTGTCATAAAACTGTCATCACAGTCTCTCTGATGTGGCAATGCTGGGGGCACTGGCGAAGATTCTTTGCTCAGTGGTGCTCAGATTTTGCATGGCAAACTAGGTTGCTGCAATGAAAGTCACATGGCTCTTCTGCCACAATGTGGGAGCTTCCATGCCTTTCATTACTAATGTCATCAAATACCATCTTGACATCTAGATATATTTCCACCCCATTTGAAATATCAGTTGTTTATTCCCTTTCTGTTGACCTTTCTTACCTCCTTATAATTTGTTGAGCTATCATCCTTTCAACAACTTGCTATGTGTTTCTTTTCCTAAAAAGTGCTGAGGCAGGGTCTGTGTAACATTGTTTATCAAAATAATGGGTATGCTTTTTCCATCTGAGCTGTACATACAGTCATAATGCCAAGGAAGATCTGTAAGAATCTAAGAACTGGAAGAAAATCTGAGTTGGGAGGAACCCCTGAAAATCTTCTTGCCCAACACCCCTCTCAAAGCAAAGCAAAGCTGTGTAATCTTATGTTTCAAGGCAGCTTTTGGACCCTATAGTCATACTGTTGAGTTTCTTGACTGCATTTGCTATATCTCCTAATGTTGTTATATCACAAATTATGCTGTAATTGATTGTATTAATGACAAATTCATATGCATCTTGTACCTTGCAAGTTAGTTTAATTCCCTCATCATGTAATTCTCAAGATTTTTTTTTTAACAACTTGTTTAATTTAAAGGTTAAATAATTTACTTAGTTTCCAATTTGCTGAATTAGGATTGCTATAAAAAGAACATGTAGTCTAGACTTAGCGTGATATAATATCTATACTGAACAATGGTTGTTTTCAGGTTATACATCCGAACAGAACTGTAGTTATAATTTGATTTTCTATACCATCCACATATTTCAATGATTAATTTTCAAGAACTCTAGAATACTATACTCCAGAGGAGTTTTTTTTACCTAAATATTTTCCAACAAGTTCCCAGCCTTTGAGTCTTTCATTAATCACTACTTTGTTGTAGAAAATAGTCTTCTGAAATTGTAAATGTTTCTTGCCAGAACTATTTTAACTAGCACATAATCAGTACTTTGTATATATTTTTTTTTATCATGAGCAATACATAATTTTTTCATGAAGCATTTTACCTCTTGAGAATGTGAAAAATGACAGACTTTTTTTAATGCCTAAAGAAATAATGTGATGTTTTTAATAAGAACTACTCTGTGATTAAGGGTTCACATTCCAAATAGCTGTGACTTCTTGTTGTACCTTTATATGAAGATCTAATTTTATTCTATTTTATTTGTTAGTTCTGATGCAGTTATGGTCTCCATGGAAGTTTGTGACCCTGACTCATATAATGCGAGGAAAACATTTTTAAAATAGTATGTTTCTTAGTTAAAAGATTGGTTAAACTACTGATGCAAACTGGAAAAAAAAAAAAAAGCTCATTAAATTTTTGTGGGAATGTTGTGTCATCTCTGTAGGACAAACTAGGACTATTTAGAACATCTCAGCAATGTGTTGTCATATAATAATCTGTTCTAATTCCTGTCAGAGAGATCCAGTTCCTTCATTTGCAAAGCTTTTCTTGTTTCAAAATGTTTTAAATGAGGTAAGGTTGTATTTTTGTATGTTTTTTTGGTTCTTTAAATTAGTGGCATATAGCGCACAGTTTCCTAACCTACCATACTCTATGAATTTTATCTCATAATGGCTTTGTTCATCAGTGTCTTATCTGTAGATGCTGCTTCCTTTCCCTTTGACTACCAGTACCGTATGTTTCTTTGTAAAAGAGATGTAAAAATCATTTTGGCAAAACCCATCCGCAGTGAGTATAAAAAAAAATAAAATAAAATGCACAAAGACATAGTCTATTAGTATCTCAGCACTAGCAGTTCTTCCTACAAAAGAAATGGCACTTTCAGGGTTATACAGGCTACCCATGTAAAACCTGTATTTGGCACCTCTGCATACTGAAACTGTCCAACTAGCTGATAAGCGGGCACCATGCCACTGAAGCAGATGGGCATAGCTGTAAAGAGCCAAAAGACAATGTATGTGCATCAAGTGTGGATGTTGGTGGCAGGCTTCCCAGTCAGTGATGTCTTAACGATTAAATGTCCTGAGTTTTTTTGCATCTGTAGTTACAGAGATGCCAGACTTACTCCTGGATGGTGTTTGAAAATCTCTCCTGTTTTATTTTTAAATTATAAAGAACTTTTTGAGAATGCTCAATCTAGAAGGTAGTTGTGACAAGGTTAACAGTAAAGGAAATAGTAACGATAACCTGTTCCAATCCAAAATAGGCACATGCGCTCACCCAAAACTGAGATGCAACTCAGAGCTCCAGAGGAAGGAGGCTGAAAGCATTATTTAGTGTATTTGAGATATGCGGTTGAGAGAAGCAACAGGTACTTTCAAAGAAAGAAAGTCAGATACAGTCAGAGAAATGCGATTACCGTAATTTTACCAAAAAAGAAGGATTTGGAAGTTACATCATGATTGAAAGAGGCTCAAAGGCATGGATAAGGAACATTGTGCTAATCTTTGATTGTATCACGTTTAGGGAAACAGAATTTGGCTAGTCTATGTATATTAAGAGGACTGTACCACAGAATTACCTGGTTACACCACTGGTTTCTCAAAACTGGAAGAGCCTAATGCTTACAATATTTTTAGCTAATATTTTGTGATGCAGGTTGAAAGTGAAGGAAAAGACAGTTTCCGTAAGATGCTCTGAGAAGGTTTCTTATTGTTTCTTGAATAACACGCAGCCAAACACACATGCAGAGACAGGTATAAACCTTCCTGAGAAAGGCCGTAATTCATCTAATAAACAAAGTGTGCTGGTGATTTGAGTAAAGTCAGGTATTGATTGATTGACAAATGAGGAAGGTATTTTTAGATTAGTACTTCCTTTCAATATGTGCAGTCTGGTTTTAGTGTGAAATAAATGTTTTTAGACACACACAGTCTTAAATTTCCCTGAAGAAATTAGAAAAAGAGGTCCACTTTGCATTTTATGCTCTTTCAGAAAGAGTGATATTTGAGTATCTACTTTTATTTTATTGTTATAGCTTTGATTCTTTTTTATCTCAATGAATACATTTGAGATTGAAAAAGACTGGGGGGGGGGGGGGGAAAAAAGCACCATATTACATTAAAACATGCTGATCTTGCCAAAACAGGCAGTCTCAACAATCAGATGTACCAGAAGGGTAGTATGTTCTTTGTCTTCCTCTCTCCCCTACCTGTGGCTCATTAGCATCACTCAGTGAGTCAGTCACATTTATCTGGGCAGGGTGACAATCTCACAGGTATGCACTCTCTACACAAGGAAGTTGCATCTAGTTTTTGTGCTTCTAGAATTTGGCTCTGTCCACTCCAGCTGTCATAGCCTCCTAAAGAAAATTTGGCTCCATAGTACAGTTGGCTCTAAACAGCTGTGCTAGTTTTGGTCGCCTTAGAGGTGAACACTCTGCAGGTCCAATTTATGTATGTTTGTTATTTCAAAAGATTGGAGAGTAACATTTGCAGTTGACTGGTACTTTCAAAACAGCCACTAACGTCCCAAAACAGAGCTGCCAGCCAGTGACTTCGAAACTCTGTGCTCTGTTCTTCAATCTTGAAACATAAATTCTGTTAGTATATTAGCCATGCGCCTTTTTTTTTTCCAAAATTCTGGAGTGGTGTCAGGAATTTTTGAAAAGTTGTGCTTTAGGAAACAGTTTACAGAGAAGTAAGAAAGCACCTGAAGTTCCTGATTTATTTTTCCTATGACAAATATATCTTCAGCTTCAATTGAATCTCCTTTGGAATATGAACAACAAAGACTAAACTGAAAGCCCTGTGAACTCAGTGGCCAAGCTCCTCATGGCTTTGACTGTTAAGGTGTTAAGTCAGAGAAAATGGAAGGAAGAAAAAAATACCTGGGAAGTTGAATACAAACCTCCCAATTTATCAAAAAGATCTTATTGTAAATGGCTTAGTTTTAGCAAGAATTTTGATGTAGTCACTGAGGAAGATAGATTCCCTTTATAAATAGTTGCAGTTGGCACTCAAATACTGAAGCATCAATAAAAGAATCTAGATAAATGTCAGTAGATTTCTGTTCCTAGCAGCAGTATCTATTGATTTTATTTTTTGCATTCTGTTAAAAATGAGCACTGAAAGAATTCTGAGTGCCTTGATTTGTATTTTTAATAGGGAATTTAAATGGGCACAGCTGCTAAAAACTCCATTAAAATAAACTGTTCAATGACTTAATTATAATCAAGATTTTTCTTTTCAGATATTTCTGAAAAGGCCAGAGACACCAAGGAAACAGTCAATACATGTGTAGCTCCACCAACATGCTGATGTCTGAAGCAAATTATGGTTTCCCTCCTTTCCAGTGAGAAGCTCTTCTTGTTAGATTACAACAAGAATATACTTCTGTTTATTTTATCTGGACAAAACCACCTTGCCTTCCTGGCTGCACATTGTCCAGCTCAAGCAGAGGGAGAGACAATGTTCCTACTCATGTCTGGTCACTCAGCAGAATAGATAGGTTCCTCATAGGGCTGCCTGAAGTTGAAAAGGACCTAGAGAAGTGGTCCTCAGCTGGGCAGGCTGGTTTACCCTGTGTGAAATACCAGTGTGTGGCAGTGTGAGCATGGTACAGAGTCCACATGGAGAAGCACTGCCACCCCACAGAGGGGTTGGGCAATCAGTGAGGCTTGTTGGACCACCCTGAAGAACTGGTAGTGTCAGTGGAGCCTCTCGTGGTGGTCTCCAGAGTGGACAAAACAGCGAGGGAGCAACTCCACTTCTTGCTAGGGGGCTGTTCACATATTATGAAGAAAAGTTATTACACAATGTATTCTTGAGCATTTTTCCAAATCTTTCTTAACAATTGAGGCAGACTTGTACATGCAAGACCGTTCTTCCACCTATCACATTTCTGCTAAATGTATGGGATTTTTTTGCATTGGGTTCATACCATAAGAAGGGTCATTCTTAGATAAAGCCTTGAATAAAGCAGTAGGAGTTTATACTAGCCAGTGATCTTGTTCATGTTTCTTTTAATTGGTAAATCACTAGTAAAATATTCTGTGGTTACAGTGAAATTTTACAGCAACAATTCCTGCAATTTCCCCCTGAGATTTAATAGTAAAAAATAACCATAGAAGTTGGTTTGAATTCTTGTGAATGCAATTTCTACACTGACCACTATATACAAACTCTTAAGGAAATCCAGGGCTTGAAATGTTTAGTGTCTTAAAAATGGTGTAGAAGGCAGGATTTCGAAAATTTCTTTTTAAATACTTCTAGGTTTTGCATTGAAGAACCAAATGACCTCCAAAATCACGTCATTTTAATTTCTATCTTTTTTCTATGCCAACAATAATATGAATTTAACAGCTGATAAGAACGGCTCAAAAAATAGTGCCATTTTAAAGCCATTATTTCAGGTTTTTAGATCTTGTATAGCATTGATTTCTAGTTCTCACAGCATTTGAGGTATAACCTGGTAGATTCATGTTGGAATTGAAGCAGAGACATAGAAGATCAAAACAGCACTATTGCCTGACCATCTCCAGTTATGTCTTGAAAAATAGACGTATGACTAGACTTCTAATACAAAGAAAGCATTTTGAGCTCTATTTGAGAATGATCTGTTTATAATTTTCCCATTACATTTAATTAGTCATTTCTATTTTGAGAGACTTTGAAATCTCTCCCACAAACAAAAGAAAGAATGCTGAAAAAACTAGGAAAGTAGTGTAAGAGGAAAAATATTAATCCATTTGTGAATATATGCATGTATATGTATGTGTCAGCAGCTGGGTGGATATGTGCTGTGTTATAGTAAATTGACTGTTCAGATATTTGAAGCTGCTTCCTGCTGGCAAATGTTTCATAACAAAGGTGTGATCAAAAGAAATACAGGAATTGAATGATGAGTGAAGCCAAACCAATTAAATCTCTACTCCTAAGTCAAAAAGATTGAATAGTTATGTCCTGTTAAAATTTCTGCCTTACATTATGTTCTCGAGTATATAAAATGCACTTTTGTTAAAAAGGTCGTGAGCTTTAACATACAGATGCAAGAGAAACCTAAAAAAATCCCAAAACTAACCAACAAAAAAAAAAAGAAAAAAGAAAAGAATTTGAGATTACAAGAAAAAAATTCTCTGCTCCCCATTTGTAAGGAAAATGGCAGAAATACTGCCTTTTTAAAGAAAAGATGTTTTAAAGTAAGCCCTTAGTTACAGAATACTTTCCATATACTATCTAGATCTTTGGGGATCTAGAATATTTGTAACAACCTAGTGTAACGTAGTAGATTGAACAATGCTAAAATATAAGTTATGTATTTCTGTGTTCTTTTACATTTTGGCCATTCACCCTTATAGCATCATATGAAAATAAATCATTATTTATTAAGAATAAAGTCACTACACTGAGGAAATATTATGTATCTTTCTTATAAATGCTGTAGGTATGGGCTGATATGTCTCCTGATTTGTTCATGGGTTTTGGAATGGAGGTTTGTCATTTAGTGTTTAGGGTAATATTTTAAGAAGGTACAGTTGGACCCTGAAGCAGAAGCTGAAAAGCAAACTAAAGTGATGCAGTACCCAAAAGCAGCTGCCATGTTAGCACTTCTCTCAGTCTTTTCCACTAAAACCTAAAAAGCTGTGAAGCCAAGAAGCAGAAAATGAACAAATGAATGACTCAAGCTTAAGCATTAAAGGACTATCAGTGTGTGCAGGATACAAGAGACATTTGTTCTCAGAAGATATCTCTTCAGCAGTCCTTTGGGAACAGTTTGCACTGGTGACATTTAAATCGCTTACTTCTTTTTGTTTATGTGTAAAAAAAGGAGGTGCGTATCTGAACAGTGTAGTGCAGAGTTTCTATCTCATTTTTGATGTCACGAGTGCAAGATTTTTAATGGGCTCTGTGACACTGGGAATTTTGCCTTGAAGGAGTTTAGCTTTCCAGACAGCAAGGGTGGAGTGACCTGTGTCAGACACTGAGAAATTAACTGATCCCTGGAAGTGCCTTTTGTTTGCAAATGACCGTAACAGGAATCTAGACACTGCTCAGAGGAGGACATCTGCATTGCAGACATCAAAATGTGGGCAGATGGATACCACTCCAGCAAGTAATGTGCTCTGTAGAAATCCAGATTCTTTTATGCAGAAGGAGTTGGAGCTATGTCTTCAGAAAACAAATATATCTATGCTGCGTGTCCTGGGCCCAGCATAAATCTGGCACACACGAAAATGGAAACAAACCAGAAGCAGCTAAATTAATGAAGGAACCCAGTGAGTACATCCCAAGCTGTAAACTCCTGGCTGTGAGTAGACTGAGCAGTGACTGCACATCACAGCAATGTGCTGGGCGGTGGGCTGTCCTTCCATCCGTTTGTGACCTGACCAGAATGTGCCTCAGCTTTCTTCCTGCCTTTGATGCTTATGAATCCTTCCCACACAAATTAAGGGGAAAATTGAGTTACTATACTCCTATACAAAATCGGAGCTTATAACTGAGCCCAAGGAGCTCGAAAGTTTATACATAGCCACTGGGTGTACAGAAGCATCTGGGAAGAAATTTTAAGCAGTACTTCCTCTAGATCTGCAAGAAGTATTGCTCGGGAGTGAAAACCCAAACCAACAGTAACTTTCTGTTTGGTAGTGACCAGTTTTCATGTAGTTGACAGTTTTGCAGCTTTCAGTCAGTTTTGCAGAGGACACTAATTATTGAGGTGTAATGTAAATGAAGTAAAATATCAGAGAATTTTTTTTTTACCTGAGGGAGCAAAGTGAAGGAGAACATATGTATACTTTGTGACTGAGGAAAGGCTGAAGAGCCAAGGACTCGCAATGCAAAAGTGTTAAAATTTCGCTGATAACCACAAGCAGAAAAAATAGACCATCATTGCAATTTGAGACAGAAAAATCCAACTCAAAAATGGATCATACAAAATCAATTCACATTCACTTAGAAACAGAAACTCACAAAGATGGACAGTGCTCTGACACTATAACTATGTTTGATTAAAAATAATTTTTTTAAAAAGAGGCAAGAAAAGGTGCAAGTCCTGACAATATGAAGAATTCAGCCAAGCAAAACTACTTCAAGCTACATGCTGTGGCAACCTACAAGCAATGAAAAACATCTAGAGTATTATGTTGTTCTGCAAGAGCTTCCCAGTACATTCAAGAAAGTGAATGAACATTTATTGAAGTTTAACTGGTTGCACAAAGCCCTCTGCTGCCAAGAAAGTTATTGTTTGTTGTCAATGCTACTGGTTTTGGCCCTGAGCTCTCTACCATTGAGACCTGTAGGTAAATGCTGGGCAAGGAAACTTTCACTGGATCATTAACAGCAGAGCACGGTTGCTCTTTGTGTTAGGTTGCTGAGAGCAGTAGTTCTGCTTAAAACAGCTGGTCCTCATGCATTCAATAACTGAATCTCTCCTGGGCACGAATTTAGCTCCTGATTCCTCTTTGGAGTCAGACTGTGGTTTCTGATCCTGCTCTGCTCTGAAGGCTTCCTGCTGAGGTGTGGCTACTGCTGGCTTCTAGAGCTGGTCCTTCCACCACAGTGTGCTGCCCACACCCTCATCAGCTCTCAGGGGAATGCCTCAGGAAATGGGAATAGGGAGGAAAGAGAAAAATGTGCAGAGATGATTAAATTAGAGGATGGCTACTAAGTGGCTACATGAACTCACCCTGCAGACTGCTGACATTGCCAGTTTAAATTGACCCCTCCCCAGAGCAGTTCAGGTGAGGTTCCAGGAAGATGGAAACAAGAGGCAGAACTTTTGCTGTTTGGTGCTGAAGAGGTTTGAACAGGCAATACCACAGGTTATGACAGTTAAATCATGGACTTTGCTGTTCAGGAACAGCTGACTCCACCAAATAGTTGTTTCTATTTCAGAGGGGCTTTTCAAAGGTAACAAGAGCTGTAGGCATCTCAAAAATTAGCTGAATGTTATCGTTAAGTTTACATAGTATGTTGGTGCCAAGTATTCAGAATTTCATTTGTTATCAGATTTGATGGGGAAAAGATAAGTTTGAAAATTATATTTCAAAGTGATGTATCTTCACAGACAGGAAATCATGGGAAAATAAATTTAGAAGCAAAGATAGTGATAACTGTGGACAGTTGTTACCATGTTACTGGAAAGTGGTGCTCTTCCCAGACGTACTGGGCTCAAGGTAATCTTTGAACAACTCAAGTATTGTTGCCCAAATAGCATAAGCAATCACATTTTTAATTGCTATGGCAAATGTAGTAACTATCATTTTAGAAACACTCAGCTTCTTTTTCCTGAATGGAGCATGATATTGGGGCATAATATTTAGAAGAATCTGAAACTAAAATTGTGTACAATTCTAAAAGAAGTCGCAAGTCACTAATCGCAGCAAGAATTAAATTTCTTTGAATTGCATGAGGTAATATCTTCTAGATCTGGAGCCCTTGTATCCCTCAGTCAAATGTGATTGCAATTGACTCACATATCCAGAAAGAATTTGGGAGCAAGAGAAATATCATGTAAAGTTCGCGTGTTGTGTGAGGGGGGTGGGGTGGGGTGGGGGAAGGCTTAAATTTCAAATGCTCATAGCTGTCAGAGTCACTCACTATTTATGCTCAAAAGGTATGTGACATATTTCTCTTTCAGGTAAAGTGACAACAAAAATATTAAATGTGAGTTCTGGTGACCAGGTTTATATCAAGGACACTAGTAGGTTACCTGGACCGTTGGTTCCTGTGCCCTTGTGATCATTTTTCTATTGGGCTGTGGAATTAATTTGATTTCTTTGACCTTCAGTTTCCCTATTAGTAAAATGGAGATAATGCGACTTAACCAACTTTGAGAGAACTGTGAAGAGAGATGTATGGATTCTTAGTACTGTTACAAGAACTTTAATATTTCAGTTCCCATTCCCTAAGAAAAAAGACATCCTATATGAATTTGTGATGATTCATAGCAAATTTTCAAACCTGTAACTATACAGTATCAATAAATCATAAAGCAGGTAATTCTTCTCATAATTCTTTGTAGAGTGTTATAAATTCATGTTTACTTGAAGAATGGTTAGTCTATTCTACCATATAAGAGCTGTGTTTATATAATTTATTTTACTAAATAATAACTTCTACCGATTGCTACAACCTTGCAAAATAGTAAGTATTTAAATCTTCAGTCTTAACCTTCCAGTTATTCCCCTTTCCAGTGCAGATTTCCATAAAAATAATAAGCTGTGTTGTCATTGCTATGCCTCCTGATGGTATCTCCTGCTTGGTCAAACATGTGTTCATCAAGGTTCTTGTCTTGTTGATATGTGACTGCTATAGCATTGTGGTGGCTTCTGTCAGATAACGCAGCTGTCTTGAACTCCCACACATATGACCAAAAAATACAGTTATAGACCTTTGAAGAACTCTTATTAAATGTATTTCTAATTAGATACATATAAAAGAGAGTACCAGAGGGATTTGTTCATTGTCACAGACCCTCAGAGCTGAATTCCACAACAATTTGCTGAAGCACATAGGCAACAAGAAGCATTTATGACGGCATGCGATCTGGAGATAAAAGTTGTGCTAGATCTGAAGCATCTTAAATAAGCAGTGGGAAGCAGAAGCATCCTTGTATTTCAAGACAATTATACTCAGTGTTTATTCACAGAATTCAGACAGCAATCACTTAATATAACAGTTCAAAAGGAATCAATTTAAAACATACTTTTAAGACATTTTTAAACCGTATCTTGTAGTTCATCTGCAGATGCTTGTTAAAAGAGTGTATCTAAAAGTCAGATAAATTTGTCATTTTTTTGGTGATAGACTGAACAGTGGAAAAGATTCACTTCTCTATGTTAAGCATAAAGGTCTCTGCTGGGACAAGCAGCTCCCAAGTGCCTTGGAGTGCCTTCCAGTGTTTTGCTGGATGTGTGTGCAAGGGGGTCTTTTAATCAGCTGTTGCTTACATGCAATGTAACAAGCTGTGCCATGAACAACAGATCTAATGAAACCTAGTTTCCAGTGGCTCTTTCCCACATATTTTTCCCCTTTGTGTTGATGGATAAAAGATGCTCTTGTAACTTAATAGAGTGTATCTTCCCATTTGTAGGCCTATTTTCCTGAAACTTTTGTGAAATAGTATCTTTGAGTCTTCTAGTCTTTTGTCCAGTTTGTTTAAAATTGTTTAGGATCACAGAAGTTATTTCAAGGGAACAGATTTGCTGCTTAAGTCTTATTTTATTTAAAGGATATTGCTGCTTAAGTCTTATTTGGGAAAACAATCTAATGTATTATTTAGAATTTTCACTGTAAGAAATCCAATTACCTTTGTTTGTCAGATGGAATACTTGTATTAACTACATCAGAGTATACGTATATTCGTATATAACATTAAGTTATTAAAATAATGTGCTAAAAGCAGCAAGCTAAAGTGCTGCAAAGTTAGAAAAAAGGCCAAATTAAATTTATTGAATCTTGAATAATATTTACTGTTCTTATTCTGGTAGTTATAATGCTCCATGTTACATGCAAAGCTAGGTGTACCATGAGCAAACTCCAGGAAAATAAAATGCTGAATACACTTAATATCTCAGAGCTGGGTTAAAAAAAAAAAAAAAAAAAGAGAGTGTTATTACCATGCATCTGAGTTAAGTTCCTGTTTTCCAAAGTTTTATGAGCAGCCTGTGCTTAAAGAGTAGATATGCATTAGAGAGGCCATGAAATCTCCATTCCTGGAGTTATTCAGACCTCAACTGGATAAATATCTGCACAACTTGATCTACGCTGGTCATGCTTTGAGCAGAGATTGGACCAAGTGACCTCAGAGCATCCCTTCTGACCCAAATAAATCTATGATCTGTGACCATATCTATGGGCCAGAAAGACCTGTCCTATAAAATATATGTAACCTACATGCTTTACCTAAAATTACTTCTGTGTAAAGCAGTTTGAACCTTTAAAACTGTGTTAGCTTCCATTAGTTCAAAGCAATATTTATCATAATTCTTTAAAATCTGTACATGGCCTACCTAATAACTAAGTTGGTTGGTAATTATTTGGCTATCTATAAAAATAAGAAATTGAAAGAGGCCTAAATCTTACTCATGTTGGATATAGTCTCAGTTTAGATCTCCCAAGAAAGGACAGAGTTGTATTGTTTTCACAGGATCTAGAAGACTGAATAGAAAAAGGCATGTTGAATGATAGACAATCTGATGCAAAACAGCACTTTTAAAAGAAATGCAAGAAGCATCCTACATAAGTTGTCACTCAATTTAGAGAATGAGATTGTCGTTCATGACAAACAATGGTTTGTCCTATATTTTTGTAAGAGGTGGTTAGTGTTAAGTCAAAAATATTGTTTGCTTATTCAGAAGGTGATATAATACAGATGTGTGCAGAAAACAGTGTTTCCTGATTTGGAAAGTAATTTAACAAAATTTAATCAGTACAGTTTGGAGGAAAGACAACAAAACAAGAGTAAGTTAAATACTTGAGAGAAACGGGTTGGTGATATGAAAGAAAGGAAATACCCCTCAGCTAAAACAGGTAGGGAATAGTGTTGTGTCTCTGTTGTGTTTCACACATGTGCAGTGCTGTAGGTGTGTGGAATGAAATTATCAAGCATGCAGAATTGAATTGTGAACAACTAGAGGATAGCTACAATAGCCATTAGAAAAACATTTGTAGATCCTAAGGTTTATTAGATGATGGAATAATTTGTCAAGGGAAGCTCTCAAGCACATTAGATAAGAGTAGCACAGCAGGTCAAACTTTATTATACAAGATGCTCCAGCATTACAGCAGGGAAATGTAGTTTCCCATCCTAACACATAAGGTCTTATGAATACAAAAAAGAAACAAAGTAGTGGACAGGAGAGAAAACATGTACTGTATTACTCACATCAAATATGTGACTAAGTTTGGCAACCACCAATGAACTGTTATTGCTTAAGCATGAATACTTCTGCTATACACTGTAAAACAAAACAAAACCAAAAATGAACCCAAAGAAACTGGCAATTTAAAATATAGTCTACTCCTGAGAGTGTTGAATAATTATGAACCATGTTTTGGAGATGTCATGAGCAAATCCCTCCATATTTTGCAGAAATGCTGCAAAATAACCTATATATATATATGTGTTTATTTTCTTAAGGTTGTATATATAGTTTTAGTTTCTTGAGACTAAACCCAAAATGTTGCAGAATCCAGTGCCTAAATCAATTAGATTTTGTTATTTAGTAAATTATGTTTCAATAACTATTTGAATAAACAGCTCTGCACTTCTCACATGTAATTCATGTTACATGCCTCTCTTGATATTGCATGTTCCCCATTTGAACAGAAATAAGAGATCCAGATTAGTCTTAAATTCAAATATCAGGCCTCTCAACTGTTTTCTTGGAAACAGATATTCTGCTATGACTGAGTACTCACTAGTTCACTCTAGACTGTGTCTGTGAAATGGAAGAATTTATTCTTAATTCTCTTTTATATTTAACATTTTTATGCATATGCTCCATATTTATAATCTGGTTTTGTTTTGGATTGAATTACTGGTCTAATGAACTAAATTTAACTTAGTTGATAGTGAAATCATTAATGCACTGTTTCTCTCTTCCTTTCTGCAGTATGCTGTCTGGCTGGTCCTTTGGGTTACATGGAACGTGTTTGTTATCTGCTTCTATTTGGAGGCTGGGGACCTTTCAAAGGTAATTTACCACTGGATACATTTAAGCCATCAGCACTTTGTTAACAGGCCCCAGTTGAAAGGCTTGTTGTGTTTCACTCATCCTCTTAGTGTTATTAGAATGAGGGTAATATGATCAAAATTTGGACTATTCTGGTTATGTTAGAAATTTTTAACCTAGACAGTAATGAGCATATAGCTTCTAATGCCCACAACAATAATGGCATATATGTTTTTGAAGAAAATGATGTCTTTTTCCCGCTTAGTAATTCCGCAATGCAAATTTCACCTCTGTGATTTCATGAATACAAAAGATTACTATCTCAAAGGTAAAAAATATTTATTGTACCATTTAGCTTGCTGTTACTTAGCTGGATTCCTTTCAGGGATCCATGGCATACTAATTGTAAAACAAGGTGTCTTTCATTACATTAAAATGTAAACTTAGGTGCCAGAATAGATTGCCATTTGGCTACAGCAGGTTTTTTTAACTGTGCTTCTTGTAGGAATGTTATGATTGAACACTTATACACCATCAAAATGCACAGGAAAAATACATTTTCCTAAGAATTACAATTTATGGGGGTTTATTGACACTGTAAGTGGTAACAATAAAGTTACAGTTGGTAATGGACTCAAACCAACATCGCGGAGTAAAACTCCTACTAAGGTGTTCCCAGAAGGCTGGCAATTTGCGGGATAAAAGATTAGCAGTGGTAACAAATTATTTTGTTAAAGTAATAAGCTTCAGCTGAGTCTAAATATTGCTGCCCATGCTGAGTTATGCTTACAGTGGTGCGAACTGACCATCAAGGAGAATCTCATGTGTGAAAGAGATCACATTCTCTTCTTGATGCAGATATTTAATTACTGTTCCTGATTAAAGGGAGTTTAGCGAACTGTAAATTACAGATGTAATTCTCAGATCCTTTGTGAGTTGCTGGTATGTTACCATGCAGCAAGTTAAACACAATTATAGTCAGAATAAATGAGGCAAGGATACTTCCTTACCTGTATTTTCTTTCATATTGCCCCCAAAGTAAAAAGACAAAAACCCTAGAGACAGGGATATTTCATCCCCATGTATACTATTTCTTCAAAAGGATAAGAATCTCATTTCCTGATAGTGTGAAGTAATTTTCTGCAGATAAAACATTGCACTTCCTGGATTTTAAACTTTCAGATAGGCCCAATGTCATTAAAAGCTTGGCAAACACATAGTAAATAAAAGAACTTGCATATATTATCTTTTATTTGGTTAAAATTCTTTCCTATTACTAAGTTAACTAATGTGTATAACAAACCCAGTACCTCTTGTACAATTATACTCAACCCAATCCCCCCTCTTTCCACCTGCTTGTTTCAGCCACCTGCATTCCCAAACTTGTAAATGTTGGGACGGTTAATGTGTCTGGGGAGGTGAAACAGGGTGGGAAAGAAAGCAGAAAGGAGAAGCAGCTGTTTGAGCACTCTTTTACTAAGTGTAAAAACAGCTTAAGAACACTAGTAAGAGGTAGTTGGAATAAAGATAGACCAAAAGCAGTATCTAAACCTGGAACTGATTTTTTCTGAAGTCTAGGGCTGTGTCATCTAGAGTGTTTCCCAACCAGCCATATGGTTTCAGGCTTATATTTGGATGCAGTTAAAAATTTTATTCAGCCTTTAGAGGTATTATTTGTTCCACTGATATGATCTACGTTGACGTACCCAGTGGAGTATATTCTTTCCACGTCAGCTGGTTTTTCAGACCAACAGCACTGATAAAGAGGGAGAAAAGGAAAAGATAGATTTAAGAAATAGGTACAGATTGACTCATTGACAAAAGATTTCATTCACACATGGGACATCACTCTCCCTTTCAAGTACAAAGGGTATGTCAAAACTTCCCTAAATGATCAAATCTTCTGCAAGACCTAGGACCCAGAAATATGTGTCTAATGGAAAGATACCCAACTGTCTGGGTGGATAAAACTTATCCTCCTGTTCTACACCCTTCAGAGGCTCCAACCATTTTATAGATGTAGGTATCTCACAAAATAGATCATTTTAAGTTTTATGCCTCTCAGTCACATTCATATGTCTTGCACTGAATCTTCTTTATTATTTATATATTTATCTGGGAGTAACTGTAACTTCAAATCTGTTATGATACTCCTGTGTATTTTTTTGTGTTTGGATTGACACATAGAACCTTGAGAAAAGCTCTGGGTCTAAACTGGTTCTAAATAGAGAATAAAAAATAACCTTTGGGTAAGTACCAGAGAGATGCCTCTGAGGTTGTAAACCATGAGAGAGGATCCTGCACAGCATGGCTTTAGGAATTGATAAGTTAAAATTACAGCCTAATAATAGTTCAGCTGGGTATAGTTTATTTTTATATATATAATTTCTAGCTTTCTACCAAATAAAAGAAAGAAAGGGTTTTTTTAAAGTTTTGAGAACAGCTTTTATTCTACCTGTACATACATCAATTTTTCCATTTTCACCTGCTAATACAATGGAGAGGATGTATTTCAGTTGTTAATATACCTTATTACAAAAGGCTTCCTAGCTTCATCCTTTTTTATTTTAGTTGTGGGGGTGGAGGTCATGACATTTTTATAACTTCTCCTTATTACACTGAAACAGGCCTGCAAAGACTCAGAAATTCTTAGAATGATGAGGTAATCATCTCTGAAGAGACTGAGGAGGCTCAAGGATTATTAGTGAATGGCCATGCAAATCTGTTTGCATTATACACCATTAAAATCATATATATCTTGTGGAAATGGCATCATACTAAGTATTTTCTGTCCTTGAGGCATGGTTGTCTTTGCTGAAACTTTTTCACAGCAAGCTGGAATATTTATGTCTTTGTGACAAGGAGGAAGCGCAATCACTTGTTCTTAACCTTGATTGTTGCTTGGATTTGTGAATGAATGTCTAGAAGACCCACTTCTCAGATTTACTTTTCAGTATTACTCCTCAATAATATTTAATTAATCTGTGTTTTTTGCATGCTGGTGAGTGCCATAATCAGTAAAATTAGGCCTTCCAGGAGTAGTTTTATTTTGGCCTGCAGCTAAGCAAATGGAACATACAAAAAGCATGACCTCTTGTCTTGAATGAGGTACATCTGAAGTACACTAGTGAAACAATAAGGAAAACATAATAGCACCTCTGAGAAAATTTAATATTGCAATTCTTTGTTTAAATATATCAAGTAAATACACAAGGAACTAGATTCAACTATCTTGGAACTAAAAAAAAAAAATAATAAAAAAAAATGCCCCGAACAAAGTTAACAGTCTGTTTAGCATTTTTTACTATTTTCTTCAGCCAAAATTTCCATTTACTTCTATGGAATTCAGCTGCACCCTCTGAATAAAAAGCCTTAGTAAAAATAGTGCTGAAAATGTCCATGTAATGGAGACGGCACTTTACTTCAGGGCATTTAAAAGCTTCCCCTAATGATGTCTGAGGGTCCTACAAGCAGAATAGAAGCAGAATAAGAACTACCAAACTCCCGATTTTAGTTTAGAATTAATAGATATTTTTTCATTGTAAAAAATGCATGGCTGAGTTTGCGCTGGTGCCATGACAAGTATGGGAGTGTAGAGAAACTGCTGTCAGCTACTGGAAATCAAGACAGAGGCTGGACCTGGGGGACTGGACAAGGGGGACCAGCTGGGGTTCAGGAACCAAAGCAGCCCTTGCTGCACATCGTTCCAGCTTTGTGCCGGTACTTTTCATTCTCCTTGTATGCAGCCCCATATCTTGTGTGACCAGATAGAGGAGTTCTCTCACTGCTGCCTGGCTGAGCTCCAGTATAGCTTTGCTGTCGTCCCTACAGTACTATGTTAATGTGACCAAGAACATACTTTTTAAAAACTTGCTTTAACTGTCAAAATTTACTTCATTTCTATTTGTGTGGCATTCTTGACATCTTCGTTATCTATACCTAATAACATACAAAGGTTACATTTAATATATTAAATCATAAGGTTGTACTTATGTATCTTTTGACACAAAAATTAGGTGTTTGAAAGTCAGATGCTCCAGTATCAAGGAGTGCCAGAATTAAGATTGCTTGTATAAGCATAATTTAAATCTCTCTGTAAAACATTTTTTATATAGCTTTTAATTATGCAGTTGCAACTGTATTTTTTTCTTTTTTATGATACTTTCCTTGATCTCTGTACAGCATTGCCTATCTTAGAGATGAACCAGGTTTGGGAATTGAGTGAGGCTGCCATACTGGGTCTTACTCCATGTATTGCAGCAGTCAGAAAAAACTTAATAAAGAGGCAAGGAAAAAAATAATAATTGTGCTTTTCTTACTGTGTGTGGCCATTACATATTTTGTTTTCTCCTTATTGGCCATTATGTAATTAATTTCCATACTTCATACAAATAAATCCTGTACTTCAACTCTGCTCTGAAGACAGGTAGAACTATGAAAGCTTATGTACAGAACTGTGGCACCTAAGAACCCTAAGCACAGTGGCAATAGCTCACCATGTGTAAAGTGCAGTTCCTCATTATTTTAGCACTCGTTCTACAGATCTGAGTTAGAAGCTACTGTTCTTTAAAAGAATTGTTGCTACTTGCATTCAAATGAGGTTACTTCCTTTCCTATATTGTCCTGAGCTGCAACAGGAGGAACAGGAAAGAATAGGAAAGATTAAAAAAATACACATTTAAAATTGAAATTATTAAATATGATACAACGAACTGAATATATTGTACCTATTAAAATGTAAACTAAAGGAAAATATGGACTCAGATTGTTTTCTGCCAGAAGTTTTAAGGAAAATCAAATGTTTCTGAACACATTTTCTCCTACTCACCCCAAATATCTGCAAATATAAGATAACTTGGACCCACAAAATCACAGACTAATTTGTGTTGGAAGAGACCTCTCAAGGTCTCTTAATCCAGTCCTCTGCTCAGAGCAGCACCAGCTTCAAAGTTAGATCAGGTTGCTCGGTTTTAGCCAGTCAAGTTTTAAAAGTCTCTAAGGATGGAAATTTCACAACCTCTCTAGTTCTTAACCATTCTCATTGTGAAAAATTTTCTCCTGATATGCAGTTGAAATTTCTAGTGCTAAAACCTGTGACATTGCCTCTTAATCTTTCACTACGTACCTCTGAGAAGAGTCATGCTACATCTTTTCTAACACCCCCTATATGCTTTCAACTGATGTTGAGTACTTCAGCTTTCTTTTTGTCATTTCTGTAGTTGAATTTGTATTTCCAACCACACATCTTGTTGCTCCTCACAATAAAAAAGCCAATTATCATGTAATTAAATAATCAGTTCACTTTTCACAATTTTACATGCTTTACTATGGAAGAAAAATGCATAATCCTCACATATATGTAAAGCTATATAGTATCTTAAGGAAAATGTAGAAAGATGAAAGTTATCCTTGTTATCTGTAAGAAGTAGCAATACAATTCAAAAAGAATTATTATTCTTTTTATTATTCTTTAGTTCAAAGACATTATGATTTATATCAACATTTAATTTGCCTGACATTGTCTTTAAGGAAATGCTGAAAACCTTGCATAAAAAACTTGCAGTCAAATGAAATGATGAAAATATGTAATTCTTCCCCTTTCCTGCTGAGGTAAGTATGAATGAGAAGGTTTAACCAAAACTTGGTGAAGTCTCCCCAGTAACTAATAGGGAACTGATAGACAGCTCTGGGAGTGCAGAGGAACTACTGGGGAAATGAAATGAAATGAAGGTTTAGGGAGCGAGTTTGCTGCTGGTTTATTATCTGCAAGTATTACCCACTGTGTAGCTGAACTGGAAGTTTGACTGTTTTCCACATCGGGAAAGCAGAGTAAATAAAGACAAATGTAAGAAATTGTGTTAGCGGGATTACCCAACTGTCAGTGTGTGCTGTAATTAAAATCAGTGTCTTCAGACTCATAGTTTTGGTTCATAGTTAAGGCCAGAAGGGACTTCAGGATATGGCTAATCCGTTCTCCTGCCTCCAGCTGGGCTCAGCAACCAGCCTGGACTATGGGGGAGCATCTGATGCAGAAGATCTTAAGGAGGAAATGAGCAGTTTAGAAATACACCCACAGGTCACATTAATGTATTAACAATTTTTCACCACTGGTAAGTCCACCTTTCCCTTGTTGACCTGAGGTGTTAGTCCAGGATTAGCCAGATATGGCTGACTTCTAGTGGCTGTAGTGCAGTCCATCCTCTCTCTTTTCCTTCTCCATTGGATGACACTAATGCAGCAATGGTCATAGCACCTTCTGCCAACAGACACATTAACGTCAGCCCTGCATATGGAGCCCACGTTTCCTTCTACCATTCTCATCTATCCCCACCATCTTATCCAGCGAAGTTATAAGGATCGAGTAGAAACAGCCACCTCGTAGTATTTTTCCACTTGAATATCCCATCATTGGCAAGCAACACATCCACCTATATATCTGACTTTCACATACCACTGCTTGGATTGATACCTACTTGCTCTGAAGTGCAGTTTTTATCCATATGCAAATTAACTACAATAATGCAAATTACTTCAGGATATTATTTGCATAGCTTGTCACTCATGATGCTTAAAAAACATGCTGGCTATGAGTGCTGAAGACTTTATGTAGCTAATATACTCTCATTTTAAAGGGACAGTTTGATACTTAGATGAAGCTGCTGAAAGAAAGAAACAGAAGAAATGGTTCATTCCATTCATCTCCAGTATAACTCAGTTGTAACATAACAAAGAACTTGGCAAAAAGACTGAACTTACACCAGTTACACAATCATTCTACATTACTTAGTGTCCATTAGATAATTGTTATACTGCTTTAATTCCACATCTACTAATTATTTTTGTGAGGCAGTGGTTGTTAACAGTTAAATGTCAATGTTGCACATACTCTAATAAAACAACCTGCAGGATGTTTAATTTTGAACATATTACCTTCCTTGGATGTTGTTTTAACAGATGTCCTGTTAAGATAACAGAGAAATTAAATTAGTTTTCAACTCAAAGCATCTGGTTAACTTTGTAGGTAAATGCCTTTGAGCGGTAAATCTGACCAGGGTTTTCAGATAAATAGCTATCAGAATGTTTTAAGTAAATGACTTTATTTTTTCCCTTCTATTACTCAGGGCAGATTTGACATGCTTGATCATATATCTAACAGATGAAAATTGAAAATAGTGCTGGCAACCAGCAGTGTTAGGTTATTCTGAGAGTAGTTTCATGGGTAGATACTATTAAGCATGCTTATGGTTTCAGATAATTTAGTTTTGCAGCAATTTTTAAAACTCAAGATCTTTACCAGCTAGAAGATAACTGATTATAAAATTTAAACTGTTTATTACTGTAGACATAGCATATGATGGAAAACATTTATATAAAAGTGGAAATTTTCAACTCCTTAATGGTGAAACAAACTGTGATAGGAAATCAAAATATAGGAAAATGTGGAATATGGTTGTATAGATTTTGCTTATTTAACAAAGTTTATCTTTTAAATTCTGAAATATATTTCATGTTGAGTTCATGCATAAACATACATCTGCTTATTGATTTACATCATAGAATGGTTTGGGTTGGAAGGGACCTTAAAGATCATCTAGTTCCAACCCCCCTGCCATGGACAGGGACACCTTCCACAGACCAGGTTGCTCAAAGCCCCATCCAGCCTGGCCTGGAACACTTCCAGGGATGGGGCATCCACAGCTTCTCTGAGCAACTTGTGCCAGTGTCTCACCACCCTCCCAGTAAATAATTTCTTCCTTATATCTAATCTAAATCTACCCTCTTTCAGTTTAAAGCCATTGCCCCTTGCCCTATCACTATGGGCCTTTGTAAAAAGTCCCTCTCCAGCTTTCTTGTAGGCCCCCTTTAGGTGCTGGAAGGCTGCTATAAGGTCTCCCCAGAGCCTTCTCTCCTTCCGGTCTCCAGGCTGAACAACCTCAACTCTTACAATCTGTCTTCATAGGGGAGGTGCTCCAGCCCTCTGATCATCTTCATGGTCCTCCTCTGGACTCATTGCAGCAGGCCCATGTCTATGTTGGGGGCCCCAGAGCTGGACGCAATACTCCAGGTGGGAGTATACTCATGAGAGCAGAGTAGAAGAGAGTCACGTCCCTCCACCTGCTGGTCATGCTTCTTTTGATACACATTTTTCCCATAATCTAATTGTCATGCACTGAATACAGGACCACATGAAAATGAGTAAGTGTAGTGACTGATCAGGTGCTAGTTTACATATGTGTGTAAATATTGTATAAGTAGTATGTATATGTGTATATATGCATTAAGTACCTTAGTTATATTGTTAAGATCAGTAAGCACATATTTTAACATATGCCTTACAACTGCATATGTTACAGTTACATGGAAGGTTTAGTGTATATCTAAAGGCAGTGCCATGGATATTTCTGTGTCTATTAAAATGCTACAGAAAAGACATTGCATAAAAACCAAATATATTTTTATAATAATACTTTTTAATATTTATTAATTATATTGCAGTACCATCTAGTGGCCCCAATTTGATATCAGGGTGCCATATACTAAACACACATGATATAAATAAAGCCTGTCTTAAATGGTGCATAGGCTTAGTATGTGATGAAGCAGAATAAGAAGGGGAAATCAATAAATAGGAAACGACAAGGAGAATAAAAACTAGTGTTATGTCTTTGAAATTCTTCATGAAACCTGGATTTTCTCAACTTTCTTATCAGATTTTCCCCATGTTTCTCATCCCTATGAGGGTGGATAAGCAAGTGACACAAAACCCTACTTTTGATTGGGCAACATTTCCTGGTCCTGCTCTGTAAGGAAATCACTTCTGAATGCTATAGTGCACTATTACATTTCACCAATTGTTTAAGGCACTGGTGTAAAAAATGTTGCTTTTTCTTAAAATGAAAAATTCAGAAGACAAAAGTTATTTCCAATGAAGCAGATGCTCAGAATACCACAGCTGCAGACAGTACCTTTCCTATGGGTGTGTAAATGAGGCTCTGGATAAGCTATGGACAAGGGCTGAAGGGTTATTTACCATAGTTGAAAGCTGGGGAGTCTATCAAAGCACCTGTTCATCTTTTGTGAATGTAGGAAAACATATGAAGATGTGTTCTCTTTTTTAAGGCTGAGTTACATTTCAGTGTCTCATGGTATCAGTTTTTTGTTTTAGTATTTATTCTTTCTGAGTACATATGCAATACTTTAAGATAGTCCTTAACAGTTTGTTCTTCTAAGTGTATGTGTGATGGCTAGTATATACTTTCTCCACATTTGCTTTTCCTCTAAAAATAAATAAATAAATGACCTTCTATTTATAATCTGTCAGATAAGCTCCATCTTGTGAACCAGGGGGTCTAACAGAAATTTCAAGGCAGCACTAGGCCCATACAGTTTCCAAGGAGGTTTATATTACTTGGAATTTCTGAAGGAAATCATTCTGATCCTTATGTAACTGAAAATTATGCCAGTGTTAATCCAGTAGGAAATAAAAATTCTGTATTGCCTTCAGCATCTTTTCACACGTGAATAAGCATTTAGTGAACCTAGGAAAGCAACATGAGCTGTGAAGCACTCTCCTTTTTAGAGCCTGTTTAATATTGTGCCCATCCCATAGAACAGTGTGAGTGCAGCCAACAAGCGGTGCACTGTCATTATTGCTATACTCCTTTCTCACCACTGCCGTGGTAGTAGGGAGATGACAGGCCATCAGGCCATGCACTGAAAATGGTCGCATTGGCTAATCCTCTCTTCTAGTGGTTCATCATCTTATAATGTGCTGTATTTGCATTTGCCCTTCTGCTGGAGGGTCCCACTTCCACAGCCCTGCCAAGGCACTGAAGCACTTAAACGTTCGTGATCTATTTCTGGGCTAAAATACACAGGTGTATCTTAAGCTGCTCCAAGCAGCCACATAAAATAAATTCTTACACACACACACAATTTTGCACTGAAGCAGGTGAGTAGCTCCTGGAGAAGACATGAATAAAAGGTAAGGAGACAGTAGTATGTTTAAACTGTAACATATATTTCAGAGTGAATGTCTACTGTAGTCACAGAGCCCTGCTATACTTTCTGCTCCCTAAGAGAATTTGCCCTCACTAGATAAATTTCCTTAAACATTTAAACAGATATTTCCAGAAACATAATACAATGTAGTTTTATGAGATACAACAGAAATTAGTATTTCCTCCTGTAAAATTGCTACCTCAAAAATGTATAATTACCTTTAAATATTAGTAATTTTTTCTTTTCATTTTCTTCCTTTCTTGTTCCAATGAAAGGAATATTTCCAAAACTGCTACTGAGAGGCAGCAATCTGTGATATATGGATAAGTGAATTAACTAATGTAAACTTTGATAACTCTGTAGAATTTGATGATGATTTTTTCTTAATTGTCCATAATAAACCAGAAAAATTATTCTCTGGCAAAACCTCTTTGACTTCAGTGCTGTCACACTGCAGCTGACAGCACACTTTCAACTTGTTTTGTTTTGTTGATTCCATACGCTCATAATGAAGGACTAGCTATGAAAAAAAATCAATGACCTTTTCTAATAACCCATTAAACTCGATGATCACCTTTGTGAATTTATCCCCAGAGTATACGTTAACTCTAGCGTCAATGTTTTCAAAAACTTGCTGGTGCTATTTCAGTGATACTAATTTTAAGGGGCATCGTATCTACTCAGGAGTAGACTGCTGTACTATGGCATTATATCCCACTTACCAGACTACCACAAACACCTGTTTGTGTAGAAATTGGATTCTGTGTTTTAAGGGCAGGATTTGATTGTTAAATAACCTTATGAATTGAATAACAGTGTGGTTTAATGTGGGTTTCATTCTAAAAGCCTGTTTTTCAGCAGGTCACAGTGCAACTCAGGCTATTTTTCTTCCACCCTACAATAGTTGGCTAATTCAGCAATAAGGAGGTGATCAGTAATGTGCTGTGTCTGAGTACCTCACCGATGTCTCTAAACTGCCAATAAAGCCTTCCATAGAAAAACTGCTGTTTGCAATGTAGATGGAAACCAAGATCAGAGTACTCAAAACTATGCGGAATAAACCAAAACAGAACAGTTTCTCCTCTACAGATAACAGACAAACCTTACTACTTAGATTGAAAAAAAAAATGAAAAAAGGTGTTGGATTTGTCAGGTTTTTGACCATATCTTAAAAGTGAAGGACTCTTCCTACATATATATGGGTCGCATCTATGACTTCCAATCAAAGATGCACAAAGCGATCTCTGTCTTGCTCTTTCTTTCTTTTCTTGGCAATTTTATATTTGTCACTCCTCTCTTTTCCTCATTCAGACTATTAAAACTGAATAGTTTTTAATCTTGACTTGCTCACTACTGGCACATTCCTTTGACACTTAGCACATTCAAATGCATTCTAGCTGGTTTGGGCTAAACTGTCAAGATTCATTTTGCTTTGGAAGTATGGGGAAACACTGTGTTAGAGTGCATTTTCATTTAGGGTTGTTTGGGTTTTTTTTATCTACCACTTAAAGAATACACTAAATGTTTTTCTGTACTTCACTGCCCATTGTAACCACATGCAAGTAATTGATTGTGTTCCCACAGATGTTCTTAAAACCTAAGTACAAGACATCTGTCCTGCAGCAGCAATGATGGGGATTGATTTGCACTGGGTGGAGAAGTTTGACTCAAGGAAGTTTTTTCAAAACTTGTTTCTCCTCCTTAGAATATTCGATATCATGTTCATGTAGGTGTTAGTTCTTTCTTATGTTGCATCTGACATCATAATATAAATTTTAATGAAACATTGTTAAATGTATTGCAGATACAATCTAGAAAAAATACAGTATGCAACCTATTTGCATAACTATTCGCATAAGAATAATGTCAAAATTGATACCATGGGTTTTGCAAAGGTAATCTCTGAACTTCCGCATCTACCCGACTGCAGTTAATATGACGTGTTCAAATGGCCCTGTAAGAAATACTGCCATAGGTAATATTGAATGATATTCCACCATTGGATAAGCTTCTCCTTGAGCCTAGGGAACTAACCACACCACTAACTACTGGGAAACAAACATACACATACATACATACATGCATTTGATCAATGTTTTCCATTTCATTTCACAGCACATATATGCTGTTCTCTGTCTGATTCTTTTTATTTAGTACTTTTTTTTTTTTAATTTCCTTATCCTTACAGGCATGAATTCTACAAAAAAAACCAACAACCCACACCCCACACACCCCCACACCCCCAAAAAAAGCAACGCAAATGCTGTTCTTATTTCTTGTTTATTTTATTTTTGTTTATTTGTTTCATTGAATGTTTTCTTGTGTTATGAGTACCTTGGTTTACATTGTGCAAAAATATCCTATCTTCTTTTAGTTGTTCTGTTTTCGAATAGTTCCTACTCTACTTGCCAAATACTATCAGCACCTTTGTGAATAGTTTCAAGTATTTCAATCACATAACTAGTTTCAGCTTAGCGCAAGGATATAAAATATAGCATAATTTGTGTAGAATCAGGAAGCTTTTGAGCTTCTAGCCATGCATTTTTCATAGTTGACAAACAATGATGGAGTTCAAAGCACAAGATGCTTCCTAAAATTACAACTTCTGACCATTGTGTTTGCCTTCCTGAATTTTGTGGTTTTAATTTTTAATAGAGAAAAAGGTTAGGAGCTCAGACAGCTGTTCGGAAGAAGAGGTTACAGGAGTGTTTAGTAACAACAGACTATGATACTATGCAATTAGGTTTTTTCTCTTCATTAGCATATACAACCTGCAACAGGAATGAGAATATAATGATAATTGCCAGACTCTTGGGTTTTCGCACTTGGAAATAGTGTAATGTATGGATCTAAAGTAATTGGGATTCTTTCAAGAAACATCTCTGCATAGTGAAAGCAGGAGCTTGTAACAGACTACAGGGACTTAATTTTGATGTTACATTTCTAGCAAAATATCTCCAGGAGATAATGGTACTTATCCTGATTCAGGTTTCAAAGTGAAAATGACTGTAGCAATCTTTAACTTATCATTAAAGTATGTTTGTCTGAGTCACAGTATGTAGCATTAATGATAGATTCTGCAGAGGGGAGTTGCCTGTACATGAAAAGTCACTGAAGGCTAAAGGTTATTGAGAAATCTTAACATGGGAAATTTGTTTGATCCCTGTGCCCATTCTGTTTAGCTTTAGGCAATGTTTTCAGCTGTTTTTCACAAGCACAAAAATGTGTCCATTAAAAAGAATATATAAAAATTAATACATTTTTTACACTGATGTCATTGTGTGCTGTGTAAGAAAGTACTGCTTTGTTTCCTATCATAAAGAAGCATGCTTTCAAAGTTAGTAAGTATCAAGTATCATCTTTGCCATGCCTGATACAAAGGTAGTGCAAAATATTACAAGCATAAGTGCCAAATTGCATATGATTAGAGTCTTATTTCACATATAAGTTAGGTCTTTGATAACCCAAACTAAAACTTATTTTCAAATAATATTCAGATTTTCTGCTATTTATTTAAGATGGTGGGTTGTAGGCATGAAAACATGGACTCAAGGAAACCAGCAAGCCACTGTGAGTCCAGAGGCTGATGATGTCTCCTCCGATCCTTCTCAGCAGAACATGCTGCCATCCTCCCCTGCCCATGTGACATGCTGCTTCCCATGTGTAGTTCTTCAGTCTTTCCCACTCCTCCTTTTTACACTTCCCTGTTTTCCTAGATACCTGGCTGATACAGGTGGTGATTGGCTGAAACACTCTTTGGAGATCTCTGCTTCTCTGCATAGATTGTCAGCATAGCTCAGAGTAGATACCTGACTTCTAGATAGTGAAAGTTAAATGAGCTGAATCCAACCCTAAGTGTTCATCACCCATTGAATTCATGGTAGTTAAGCACAACGGGATGCTTTCCTTTAACATCAGTCTCCTAATATGTTTAAAAATCTGGTGCCATGGAGCCTAAATTACATTCAAATTGGAATTTGAGTGTTTAGTCTGTTAGTAATTCTACAGAATTTGAGTTCTAGCAAGAAATTTGTTATGTGTTTTTGAAAATCCTGCATTTATTGATTTGCCTTCAATAAAAGGAGAAAGAATGGCAATGGTACAGTTTTCATTTATAAACATACTGAAAAACTGCTTCATGTTTTCAGTTGGAGTTGCATAGTTTATTTGAGTCCTCTTCTTCATTGATTATCATTTTGTTTCAGAGTAAGCCAGTGATGCTGCACATGAAATAAATTGAAAACCTCCCTGCCATGTCCATGAAACCATGGGAGTCAGTTTTAAAAATCTTATGCAAAAAGTCATACCAACATGCAAATGAATAATAAGCTTTTGGCATTTCAGTTCAGAGCATGGAATAGTTGAATTTCAAAATCTGAGATCCTTAAAAAAGCATATGAAGTAAGTGCGCACTTCAAAGCAAAGAGCAATGTCAAGAATTTGTGGCTCTATATTGATTGGTACTATAGAAGACACTCATAACAAGAAAAATGGAAAGACTGTATGAAAAATTCAAACCAAGAGATCTGATCTGAAAAACTCCAATACTGAGCAAGGGATATATATTCAGCCTACTTAAAAATTTAAAGGTATATTTTTATTAATGTCTGTTTCATTTCTGTAGTATTTTCTTTGTGATGGGCTTCATGGTACATGTCAGATAAGGTAAAAAGGGGGAAAAGGCAAACTGTTGAATATGTAAGTCCTGGAGCAAATAAATATTTTATTTTACATTTTTAGAATTAAATATTAAGCTGTAGAAATATGGAACTCCTGTATTTTATACATAGAAAGTCATGTAGCACATGTTAACTATACAGTCTGTTGGGATGATGATTTACTCTAACATTAGAATGAAAAAGAAGAAAAAAATATAAGCAAATTACGTATTCATATGTTGCTGATGTATTTTACAAGATACGACCATGAGTCCAGAATGTCCTGTCCCTTTTAGACCTCTACTTAGGTGATGCTAAATTACCTATAGTAAAATTATGGAAACATGAAGATGGAGGAGATCTCTGTATAGTATTTCTTGCACATAGAAATTAATAATAATATTTCATCTGTCTTTAGCACTTGGTTAGCTAAGTGAATCTTTATAAACTAATAAAATGAATTGAGTATCACTATCAAATACCTGGGTTTGCATGCAGGGAGTTTCTCCTCTTATCCAACCAAAATGATTTTACTAAATATCTTTGAATTTCCTGAACAGGCAGGACAAATGTTCTTTTTATTATACTATCTGCATGTTGAAAGACATTTATTATGCTGATTGTTCATTTTTTCCCTCTTCTCTAGGCAAAGTAGATACATTTCTTTCATGTTTCCTTATTGCTTATATTTTCTAGGTCTCTTATTCTTACTGTTCTCCTCTAGATTCTTCCTATATTCTCGGTAGCTTTTTTGGCATGAAGTATTAAAAGAAAAAAATAAAAAAAATTCTAGCTGAGACCTCACCAGCACCAAGTAAAGCAGACCTGTAGGACCCCTAGTATTTTATCTATAAAGCTGCCATTAAGCTTTACTGAATCAGATCTGGGTTTTGCAGAGTGCTACAGTGTTGATTCTTATTTCTGAGTCACTATTACAGACTCCTGCAGTTCTCCTTGCCATATTTTGCTACCTTGGTAAATGTTACTTACTTTCAATCTGCCTGATTTCTCCTGCCTACAGGAAGTACTTTGCTTTTTTCTTTATTTAATTCACCTTGTTTTTCCTGGGTCATCTCTTCAATCTGCTGAGATCATTTTGGATTGCAGTCCTGCCCTCTGCAGTGTTTGGCATTCTTCTGCATGATATAGACAGTATTCAATTCTATCACCCAGATCATTCATTAAAATATTAATTGAGTTGACTTTGGAGTGAACACCTACCTTCCACTTCAAACTCTTTCTCATCTTAAGAGCCAAACACTGATAAATACTTTTTTTGAACAGCTTTTAAACCAGCTGTGCAGGTGGTGCATGGTGACTTACATCCGTTATGCAGTTTCTTAGTTTGCATGTGACATCGCACAGCCCAGTGTCAGAAGCCCAAATAGTCAAGTATATCCAATGTACTGCTCCGCCTCCCCTGAAACTGCCACAGCCAATTCACCCATCACAGCTGAAGAAAGTTATTTTAGTACAAACTGCTCTGCAAAATATATGTATCATTTTATCTTAAAATTTTGTAAGAATACAGGGACTGATGGATTAGCAATTTTGTTACAGAATCTCAGGATGGAATACACTTACTATTCTGAAACCATAAAAAAAAAAAAAAAAAAAAAAAAAAAAAAAAAAAAAAAGACAGAAAAGTCTATCTGTCTATCTCTTCCTGATTCTCTGTGATTGCTCCATCAGCTTTTTAATTAGTTTTGCTTTTTTTTTTTTTTTTAGGCAGAAACTTCAGGTGAAATTGTGTCCCTGTTGAAGTCAATGCATGTTTTTTTCTTTATTCCATTGACTAAAATGAGGCCAGGAGCTGACATAGACTCTTCAAGGGCTTCTCAAAGTGTCATGTCTTATCCCTAAAAGCATGATGATGTCTTGAGAATTCTGCACATCAAAAACAATTTCATAATAGAAGAGAAGATTTTAGTTTCATTGATATGGAAATCATGTTATGGAGCATGCATTGTGCAAGCATTTGGTGTCTAAACCGACACCGTGTAAGGCATGCATAGATGATTTCCATACTCATCAAAATGTTGTTAAATTAGATTTAAGAAAAAAGACATACTGGTATTTATCATTACAAAATACAGATAAACATATGAGTAATGTTATGAGTTCTGGGGTTTTTTTGTTTCATATTTGGCTTTCATATTTCAGTGAATTTGAAATATAAAAGATGCGCAAATGTTAAGGGATCTGAATTTGTACATGAAGTAAACATTTATTAATCTATTAAATATCATCTGCTCACTGAATAAGCCAGTTATTTAGCTGCAAAAAGGAACATTACTTTGTAGTTCAAATCACTTGACTAAACCCTGGGAGATTTGGGTCCCTTTTTCAGCTCTGACCCAGATTTCCTATAAATCAGAACGTCTGTCTCAACTTCTGCTCTCTGTTTTTGCCACTGTAAAACAAAGATGACTGCAGCTGCCTGCATGAAAAGGACAGCACCACAGTGAGGTTAAACGCAGTATTCTTCAAGTGCCTCGCAGTACTAGTGGAGACACTCTATTCTGATGGTTAGTCCTGCTCACATTGCAGAATTACTTGAAGCTTTTCCTTAGAAATGTGTCCTATTAAGTTTTCTCATGTACGGATTGTTCCCTTCCTCTAGGAAATTACAGACTACTGCTAACAAAACTAATCATAAATACATTTAACTTTTCTTCTGCTAACTTTTGTGATGCATATGTTTATCATCATTGTGTATTCAAGTTCTTTATAGTTTTCTTTTAGGAAAAAAATAATCCCTTTGTTAGAAACTGTCACTTCACCATGTAAAGGCTGACAGTCAGTTTGGTCCAAAGATAGTTTTCTTTTTACGAATTTGGTAAGTATAATTGAATTAGATGTGTCTATTTGGCATATCGAGTTTCCAAGCTATAGGACATTTGGGTTTTTTTAAGAAGCTGGTGAGAGTAATCTAAAAGATAAGGAAAATCAAGAGTAAGATTAGCTACTTTTACTTCTTTCTGTATCATTTGAAAAGCAAGAGCTATCCTGAAAAATCACTGATAGAAAACTAAAGAATTTCAGGGTTCCTGAAAGTTGCATACCTACATATTTTAAAATTATATTTTCTTGGGTTTTGCTCACTAATTTGCAACAGTCAGTGAAAAAATAATGGTAGGAAATGTGTGGCAGAATCCTTCTAATGATTCATTTTGTCTGGGTTTTGGGTGAACAGATCTGGAAAACAAGACCTGGAGAACAGATCAACAAAAAATTCAATCTGTTTTACATTAACTAAATGCAGTTGTAACTATACCATCTTCTGTCAGTTATCATTGGGTTTGATGTTATGGAAGCCATATGAACAATATTTTTCTGGAAACGGTATACTCACCCACTTAAAGATAAAAACTGCTCATGATGCAGTCTGCCAGTTTAAATTAATCTTTACATCTATGTTTCATTTTTTGTAGCACAGAGAAAATGGGGAAAAGGAGGATGATAAACTGGACAAGTTTCTTCTAGAGTTCCAGTGAGAATTGCTTAAAAATTATTCATATTTCCCTTAAATAATATTCACTTTGAGGTCTATGCAGGATAAACATTTGTACAATATTCTAGGTTCCTAAAAAAAGTATTATGAGTTAAATCATGAGGATTATCTACAATGCATTTAAATGAATACTGATGCACTGAAAGTTACTGTTTGTCATAATTTAAGATGTCCTATTTTGCTGTAGACAAGGTGTTGTGCCTGAAAAAAGCTATGGGAAACCACTTCGAGTAAAGAAACTTTAACAGTCATTCCTATGGCATGAAATTAAGTACAGCTGACTTTTGTAATAATCTCAGGAGGAAAAAAAGAGTGATTTATTTTTAGGCATCACATTACATTTCAAAATATCCTAAATAAATTTATAAACAATAGATACAAGAATCACATCATCAGTAGCTGAACCACAGCAGTAATTGCAGGTGGGGGTATAAGCAACATTTTTGAGATCAGAGAATAAGAAGAGAGGGATATCCTACCCAACAAAGAGGAATTTAGATATGCAGAATGTGATTAAATCCTTCTGGTCATCTACCTTAACACAGAGGCCAACACCTTTCTACTTTATCAAAAATATGATGGAACCTTCAGCAATAACAAACACCTAAGCATTAAACTATTCATCAGAGCTATCTGTAAAGGGAAGTCTATCAGAAAAATGATCATTTTTCAGCCCAGTTTTGCCTCCACCTGCAGCTACCTCTCCAGGAGACCTTAGGGCTTTCTGTAGGAAGAACAACATACTGAGAGTAATGTATTTTCCAGTGGTGCATATGTAATTGGATAGAAAGCCAGGGTTTTTGCTATAATATTCTGTCAGTAAAATGCTGGTAAATTTTCTTTCTCTTTTTTTTATAGTAAAATATTACTTGATAATCAGTAAGCATACATGAAAGAAAAGATAGAAAACAGGTATTTTTCATAAGAGAAGAACTAACCGATGGATCCTAGCAGGTTTTGCACTAGAACCTTTGCTCCAGCAGAATATTCAGTGTTGGACAAACAGAAGTGATGAATAAAGTGGGGTGGCAGAAACAGCTGAGTTTACAGAGAGCTTTGGGTTAGTCAAAGTTAAGAGGCTGGGTAGGATTGCAGAAAGATCTCATAATCTTTGTATTTTGCAAAGTAGTGCTGATAGCACAATTTGGCCCTAATGGTAAATATACAGTAACAGGCTCTATAAGCTGTTACCACTTAGGGAAAAGTTCTATCATGTGACTATTTCTCTGAAAGCATGAGCTCAACACTGAAAAAACAATGTCACGATCTGCTAGGACAGGAACAGACCACCAAACAAGGAATGTCACATTATTGTCAAAAAACAAGACGAACCCCAGTATTAACTACTGTGTTCAGTTCTGTTCATCTGTATATAAAAAAAATTAAATAAACTTATAGAAGAAGGAAAGGGAATGCCAGAATGGCTGTATGAGGGATGAATGACTGTCACAGCTTCTTGGAGTAAAGAATATTTTCCTCTAGTATCTGTTTTACACTTACTCTGTCAGGGCTGTAGTTTCAGCTTAGGCTATGGTTCCCTTGATTTTTTGTTTTCCTGAAATATGACATGTTTTGATTTGCTGCTTATAAATATTTCCCTCCTAAAAACCAACAATGAAAAAAAAAATCCTCAATAAAAAACTGAGGAACAAAGACAACTGACCAAATTAATTTAGGATTTTTATTGTAATGACTTTTTTTTTTTCTTTTGTAGCTGGTAAATCACCCTGTCTACCTTCCCTCCATCTCCTCTTCTGCTCCAGTAAAGCACACATACAGTGGTGGTAATCCTCTTGGACTGAAATATTTTACACTTGTTTGGTAGGTGATAAATGCTGCATTCCAAGGGGATTAACACAGTGAAACTTTGCTAAAGGACTGAGAGTTTCTGCATGCACACTGAACGATTCAGAACCTTCTTGGATCAAGAGTAATATCCATACTTTTTCTGTGGGAAAAGCTTACACAGCAGCAATAGCCACATGAAGTTAATGAGAAATCATTTTTTTAATAAATTATATTATTCTACTGCAGCTACTGTGCTATGAACACACTTCCTGTGGGGCTGTTTTTTGGGGTTTTTTTTTCCCCACTAGTCTACACTAGTTTGGAACTGAGTTAGTAACACGCATTGTGTCTTTTTGGGGAAGGAACGCAATTTCAGGCAACTTAATGTTCTAACTCAGATGAAACATTTGTAATGATCAGCCTTACAACCACCATAAAATGTTAATAAACATAAATCCTAATAAATGTAAAGGGTATAATCTTTCAAGTGAAACATTTCGACTTTGAGTGGATTCCTATAATTTCTTTAAGCATTTCAGCTTCATTAAAACCAGTTCTTGAAAAGACACGCTTAATTTTCAAGAAAGGCAAATGTAAGAGCATTTTCTATTTCCTCTCCAAAACTACAAGCATTTAAAAGTACTGTTGAGAGCATTCAGATTTGTTTCTTACTTTAGTGAAAATAATGTAGTAAGTACAGCATGCTTAAAACAAGAAATCAATTTGAAGATTACAAGCTCTTTTAAGTCTCTTCTTCCAGATACATCAAATGTATTGTTTAAAAATGCTGTTTCTTGGAATTTCTTCAGTCTATATAGAATAACAAGGCAAATAACCTAACATCAAACCCAAACAATATGAGATGTAAAGGAACATATGGAAACAGCAAAGTGAAATTTTCGAGTTTCTTGATGTTTAAACAAAATGTAATCAAAAGCCTTAAGGAAGATGTTAATCTACGGACATTTTATATTTTGCTTCATTTTTCCTATTCTGCCATGCACTATTCATAGTCATGTCCTAATGTCCAGGCAGAAGGCTGCTATGGAACACCAGGGAAAAAAAAACCAAAACACACTAACCTATCTAATATAGATATTTCTGCTACCAGATGGTGTCATACAGATGACTTGAAATTGTGAGCTGTATGCTAGAGCTGAGTGCTCCGTCTGTGACAGAACTCTAGCTATCCAAGATGGAAATACTGCTTTTCATCCATTTCCCTGGTGGAGACTGAATGCATTATTTTTTTAAAAAAACTATGCTTTGAGCAAATTATATTTACTTTGAGGAACCATCGCAAGATAATGTCCAGTGAAATGATGCCAACAGATTGAGGCATGCTTGCTCCCACTGGAAGATTATTTGTCTTTGAAGTCATTATATAAACTATTGCCATACTTGATCTCAATATTGAAAGTGTTGGGGGGAGAGGGGTTTTGTATAATTATCTTTTATTTCCCTTTTAAAATGTAGTTTATGCAGTTCTTCTTTCAACAACACAGGATTACAGACTAAGGAAATGTAGCCATAGTGCATGAACCTCTTGATATATGATGTAGTGGAGAACATGAAGGAATGGTGAGCCAGTGTCATAGAGATCATTCAGCCTGGATGTGAAATGTTTGCTGAAAATATTGATATACCTTCTCTTGAATATTGATATACTTTCCCTGCACTAGTCCCTTTTGCAGGTTTCGAGTGTAATGATTCACTATTGTACAAAGTGCTCATACCATACATAATGTAGGCTGTTTTAGGAGAAATATTTTTTTTTATTATTTATTTTTATTTTTTTTTAATAATTTCAGTGAAATGTTGAAAAAAGATCTAGTGAAGGCAGAATTCAGAAAACATTGAATGTAAGAGTATTTTCTGTCTTCAGTGCCTTGACATGAATTGCACTGCTTAAATGGCAGGCAATGCATTTAAAATAAATTTTAAGCTAGGAGAGGAAAATCCTAATAAGTCACACTACTGCATTTTTCTGAAGAAAATTTCATTTTTCCTATTTGAAAAAAGGTACCATTGATGCCTAATTAGACCTCAAATTTAATGCTAAAATATTGTACAATTTTTTAAGCCATCATATATAAAAAGCCATCAAAACCTGCATTTACAGTGCTTGGCTTAGAATAGGTTATTTCATGGCTTTGTTCCGGCTTTCCAATATGAAATGCACTCATGATGGCAGAAGATAAAACAATGCCTCCTCTGCTGATTTAAAGTAAAACATTTAAGTGCTGCAGTATCTGTAAAAACTGTCTGCATCTTAGTAGTAATTGTTAGCAATTTTTTGGACTGCTAGAAGTCTTCTTGACGCATGCAAAATAGAGGAAAATATTTCTACACTAGTGCTGTAACACTAAAAATATCTAAATATTGTCAGAGAACTGATTTGAAGGTTAACACCAAAATTTTTCCTTTTCATGGAACGTTAGTTTTTAGCACTTTAGACAAAAATAATACTTATGGCAATAAAAATGCACAGTATTGGGAAGTCCATTGAATATATATATCCATGTAGATGAAATATTACATGACTTTTTACTTCCAGATTTGTATTCTTAAAAGTATATTTATTTTTTTTTAACAGAGGATGGTATCTCATAGCCAAATCACCAACCTCAAAAGCTGGGGAATATTTAATGGAATTAGTCAAAGTTTTCTTAAACAAGTACTAATAAAGAGGTTTACATTTTTCATCTCTTTGCTTAACATACATTTTTAAGCAGTTCAATTAACATATAGGACTTTGGAGGTGGCTTTTTTGTTGTTGTTTTGTTTTTCAAAGCTGACTATAAAATCCTCTGAAGATTGCCTGAGAACTGTATCTGTGTATGAGAATGCTGGGGGGTTGTACATGGGGTGACTTTTGTGTAGTACACACACCAGCAGAAGTGGTATTTAGGTGGCTAGCTCAAGATAATAGAAACTGGTACAAAAATGATTCTACACAGAAAAGCGTAAATATAAAAAATATTTTTCCTCAACAGATCTGATATTTTGGTGCATTCCTGTTTTATTGCCAAAATCAGTGTTCCTTTTTATTGTATTGGTATAAATGTGAACAGTTAGACAGGTTTTTAAGCCTTTCCCTTGTCTAATCATTGGCATTATTTAGTGAGTGACAGTTTTAAACTCCGTTGAAAGTTATTAGACACCATTTTTGAGAAATATTTACTGACAACTAAAAGCTATAAAGAACATAAATCATCTCACCAAATCTTTTCTGGGTAGTGGCATTATAAAAGAAGGCACTGTTTGTCCTCAGATCCTATACTGAATTTGGTGTTCCTTTATTCTTTCATCTAGAAAAGAATTAGAAAAAATAAAATTGAAGCCCTGTATTTAAAGCCTTTTGTAGTTCTAGGATCACATCTTAAGTGTTGTGGTTGTAGTAGATACATACATATCTGTTGTAGCAAACAATTTTCCTTTTACCTTGAGTATCACAGAAAGCAATGTAGTTTTCCCCAGAATAAGAGGTAAAGTTTTGGCTTCTGAGGATGAAAAATATAAGTATTAAATGTGGTCATTAAATAATACCTTTTTATTTTGCTCATACATTTCAAAGGTTGCAGGAGTAATTTAAATTGGGAATATTCTCAGTAATTATAATATGATGATGCTAATAAGGGATGTGGTAATATCTTTTAATATATATAAAAAGTGTGACAATACTGTGAGCATTCACCTGCCTGTGAAAATTTAAACATGTGAAAAGGAAGGAAGATAAGGAAAAAAAGGAGTCTGAAGTGTTACAAGAGAGGTTGGATGCTGTACAGCAAGAGCTATAAAATATTTTTAAATGAGAAGGATGTAGTTTTTGTTACTGTAAAGATAACATGTTTAAGTAACCCAGTTTAAAAAATAATGTGACTTGTCTTACCAGAAATATGATATTCATGAATTTCTGCTGCTATTTAATGGGAAAATCTTTTAATTCAGTCCAACTTTGCATCATCAGATACATCGTCTGTTGGAAGAAGTCATTAAAATGGTAACTCCTGCTGAGGGAGAAAATAGACCCATACTTTGTTGGGGGATAGTAAAAAGGTCAAAGGTATTTCTTGAAATGTTATGGCAATTTCTCCTTTATACTTGTTACATACTTTTCTATTGAAAATTACATACTTGTGATCTGAGATGTAAGTAATCCATTTTAAGACTGTGAGAGCCTGTTATGATCCTCTAGTTTGATCTTTTGAATAACATATTCCTTTGAATTTCACTGAGTAATTTTTCAAATTCTGATGGAGCCTCATCTTACAGAAAGAAACTCCTCATTCTAGTCTAAAAGATTTAAAGTAATGGAAAATCCATTGTGAAGTTCTTCTGCTGAGTAGGTATCTATAGTCTTAAAAACTGCTCCTATGTCATCTGAATTTGTTTAGCTTCTACTTACAGCCTGTACATTTTGTTATACCTTTTTCTAGTATATTTAGCATCTTGCATCATCTGAAATTTTCTGTTCGTATTTATATTGTCTTCCTTCTTGCACCATTCATACTGTATCATCTTTACCGAGCTAAAACTATAAAGATTACTACCATTAAACTGCTAGGTTAAATTAAAAAAAAACTGCAATGCTTAAATCTCTCACTGTAATTCAGTCTATAATTTTTCAAGAGTTCAAGAATAACTTTTTGACCTATTCCCAGAACTCTTAACTTTTTAGTACCCATCTGAAAGCAAAGCCATGAGAGCTGTTTCCCAGTAATGGTCTCAAGAGTGTCATGAACAGGGTAAATAAAAAGTCTGGTTCAAACTTGCATTTCCTACATATATGTTCAGGGATTGCATCTGTTCTCTTCTCCATGATTTTACACTAGGAATTCTAGTTCATTAGCCACTATAGATCTCAAAATCCTGTCTGAGAATGATTTTCCAAAACATGAGCATTCATCAGAAAATCTATGTCCTGCATTCCTAGTTCCTCATCGTAAGGTATTAAAATGTATTATTTTGAAAAGTGCACCTTACTCTAATTCAGGTATATGTGTAGTGCTGTCTGCTCCTTATTATGGTTCATCATTCCACCGTTTTTGTATCAACTGCATGTTTTTGCTAACATGAATGTTCAGTTTCTTCTGGATAAATGAATAGTAATTGGGCAAGATCTCTGCACTAGCCCACTAGAAATTCCTCTTCGCACAATTGATCGCAATTAACAGCTGTTTTCTGAGATTTGTCAGTGAACTAGTTTTTCAAGTGATTAGTATGTGCTACAAGGAATTTTGTACAGTGCTAATTTTTAATCTGAATGTTGTGCAGATAACTACCCTTACAGAAGCTGTATTATGTCAACACACTTTCCTCTGTGAACTGAACTTGTCACCTCATCAGAAGTTTTGACAAGATCTGCTTTCCATAAAACTGTGCTGATTGGCATTAATTATGCTAGCATCCTTTAATTCTTTAGTACTTTTATGTTGCATCAGCTTTTCTGTGACTTTGACCAGAACAGAAGTGCAGCTAACCAGACTATAATTATTTGGGTCATCATGTCTACCCTTTACAAAATACACTAACATAGAATATTACAAGGTGGGGTTTTTTTCCTTTGCATTATGTTTTATAAACATCGACTTGGATCTCTACACAGAATGGAAAGTACAGTTGGGTGTATTATGTCCTTGAAAAGGACTCAGATTTGCAGGCCACAGAACAGACTGTCCCACAGAGGACAGAGTACCTGCAGTACACATAGAAAGGCTGAATGCCACTTTTCACATGACATAGAGTGCATACTGATGATGCTACTGGAAAGTTTTACAACCTCCTTAAACTCTTCTTTGCTTCATTAAGTCACCCCGTATCTCAGATAATCTCTTTCAATGGCACATTTTTAAAACCTTTGTCATAGTTCAGTATTGTTATCCCTGTCCTGCCTTTTATGGCAGGACATCACAGAACATATGCCCCAGAGAGACCATGGAAATGGATGAAGACTACTCAAAAGAATGTATTGTTTTCAGTGAAGAAGGCTCAGACAGACCTAAATGTATTTAGAAAAGGCACCATAGAATATTTATTGATGCTGGGTCTTTAGTTCTCAATCTCTCTATCCTTATGTAGCTATAATCTCAAGGCCAGATCCTCAACTAGGGTAAAGCAGCATCAACAGGCAATGCTCTGTTGAATGCCACAAATGCCACTATGAGTTCTACAGCAGCTAGTAGCCATCTCCATTCTGAAATGGCATTAACACAGTGTTTTGGTTTTTACTCCTGTAGAACAGTTACAAGAGTTTCATAGCACTACCAGAAACAGGGCTGATGTCTTTAAGTCTCTACTATGCATTGGTATTGTTTCCATTTTTTTTCAAATTAATACATCAAGAGGTGCCCTGTGTAGTCAGTCATACTGAAGAACAAAAAACAGAAAAATGGCACAACCAGAAAAAAAACCCACTTTTAAAAAAGATATCTAATATTTTCATGCCAGCTTTTGCCCTTTCAGTGCTGCACTTTCAGGAAACAAAGCTTAATTCCTCCATTTTACAAACACAGACTTGTCTTACGCAGTAAATGAGGTTGGCATATATAAAGGTTTGTAATGTCATAGCTATGGGTTGTAATGTTATTTTATCAGCTAATCAGATATCTATTTTGTTGCCATCTTGATCTTAGAAAATAATTGGAGGACAAAATGTTCTTGAAATATGTCAGCAGAAATATTATATTGAAAGTCCTTTTATTTTGAGGTTGCACTGCAATCCATTAAAAATCAGCAGAATTCTATGTGTACAGGGATTGAAAATACAATACAATAACCCTGGATTCTGTGTGGAAGAAGAAAAGTGTAAACAAAATCTATTCGATTATCTAGATTTGTAAAAAATGTATTAAAATGTATAAGAGGCATAAATAAATTTGGAAGAAGGTAAAATGTGATCTGCATATTACGCCTCAATTGAAGATTCATAACAGATGTCACCTTGAACAACTGCTAACCCATGTTCATGCACATGTATATGTACAAAGCTTAATCAAGTTATTTTTACAGATAGAAATACTGCCAAATAAAACTTTTTATTGGAAATATATGGAATAGCTTATATTTTTTATTATGTAGTTTGCATTGCGCTGCAAGGAATCTATGAATTGTCTGGTCCATAATTCTCCTAAGGAGATTTTGTATTAGGAAATTTCTAATGCTTATTGCTATTAGGAATTGAAGAGGTCACTTTCATCTTTTTTGCTAAAATTTGCTAAAATCAAGAAGGAAAAAAAAATATACAAACTTCCACCTATTCCAGAGGCAATATATTTGTGTTTGATTCCATGTGCTGGGAAAGGCTCAGATGTTGTGCTTTTCAAAACGTTATTGCAACTGATTTACAAATTCCTTGAAATTGGTTGAAGGCATTTTCTTTTTAAGTGAATTCAGTAAATAATAATTTAGTAGGGTTTTTTATTTTATTGGTCGTATTTGTTGGTATAAGTAATCTTCTGGTGTTTAACAGCATAGAATTATCTGTGATCCGTGAATAGCATACATATTGTCTGTGACCTGGCCCAAAATAACTCAAAGATTAATTAAAATTGGTAAGTTTGAAGAATATTGATTCCCCTCCCAAGCTATGGAAATTTGTGATTATCAGCTGAAGAATCCAGTTCAGCTTTCTAAAGCTGATACACAATTTCTCTTTAGCTTATTCATTATAAAACACTGTACACATGTGGTAGAGAAATTTAATTTCTAAATTATAAAATGTCTCAAAGTCGTTGCATTTTGACTCTTTAAAGTAAGCATATCATACTGGTCAGTCATTAGAGATGTTCTAAAGAACTCACAATTTTAACTGAGACCTGCTTGCCAGTTACTCTATAGGTTATGTTTCCTTCCACACAGAATTAGTCTGCACTTAGTAATCCTTATTTGTGGTCTGAGGCTGTTGTGAACCCTTAGTAGTCGACCTCAATGTGATGTCTGACTTTGTATAAATGTGCTTTGCATTTCAATGGATGGTTTCATGTTTGGAAGACAACTATTTAACTTGGAAAGCCAAACAGTCATCCTGGGCAACACCACACAACTTCACCCAGACTGTATCACCTGAAACTGTACTGCTCTGTTCTCCATGGAAACTGTCTAAATATTATTACTGTATGCCATAACAATCTGCTTTTTATATACTTACTATTATGTTTTAGCCTTTCATTGTGATCTAATGAAGATGATAAAGTTTTGTCTGCAAACAGCATCAGTGAGCCACGTGTTCTTATGGTGATGAAGTGATACATGAATTTTGAGAGGCTTTTATTTTTGTTCTTTAGTTTTACTTAGCTTCCTTTTACTATTTCACCATTTGATTGTGCTGCAAACTTCAGGGTTATATAATTAGAAAAAAGCTGTCCTGGTTTAAATGGAGTTCTGAGTATGATTACGGTTCATAAAGCCACCTCACTATCTAAAACTAGGTTCTCAATATTGGAGGTAACTCAGAAAAATGCTAATGTGTTGCTTGTGTTTGGAATATCTTTTAAGTCCAGTATTCTTGATGATAAATTTTAAAGCATCTGCTGCAGTATTGGACTCTGTTGGTACAGAGCCAGTTAATTTCTTTAAATTAAGGAAGGGAAAATAGGACAAAAAAAAGTAAAAAGGGTTGTAACTGTCCCCAGTGCGTTGCTGATGAAAATCTGAGGAGGGAGGAGGAATCATGAGCCTATAATAATTTGCTTATTGAATAACTAGATATAGTACCTGGGAAACATGCTCCTCTATTTAGGTAACGCAAAAATGCTAATCTGTAGTTCAATAAAGGATTTTTTTTTACATTCTTTGAAAAAAGACAAGCATTTCCTGACTCTGATAATAAGTTAAATTTAATCCAGATACTCCACAGGATCTCATACCTCTATAATGCATGTGTTAAAGCGATTTCTCAGGGACTCACAGAGAATATAAGCTGTTTTGCTTATTAGATACTGATATCATCCTGGTTCTGAGGAAACTTGAACTCCTTGAGAGCTCTGTTGTCAAAGTCCAGTTACAGTAATCATGTTATAGTTATCATATTTGCATACAATTATTTAGGAAATGTTTATCTAGAGCTAGGTTAAGCAAGGATACTGCGTGTACTTATGTTTAAATCTGCTCACAATATATGTGGTTTCAGGCAGGCAGCTATAGTGGAAAAAAATAGATTTTTTTATTTGAAATTGCTTTTTAGACTGACTAAAGAAAGAGGTTTTACGTCGCAGTGCTGTCACTCAGTCCTCATTCCTTTATTTATTTTAATTGTTTCTCAATTCCAAATGAAGGTATAAACAAAGCATTCTTTATCAGTATTTTTATTCCCTTCCTTTTTTATCTCCAAAAGTTAAGCAAACAGAATTATTAGCAATGTAGCAGAAATAAACACATATTGAGTTTCTAACTTTAAGGGTTTTGGTACTGTAATAAAAAGTATGTGAAAATTGGGGCTTAGAGCTAGTGCAAGCAACAGAAAATTCACCATAGATAAGGTGTTGTGTGTCAACGCAGAAAAGAGACAGAACATTTGTGGATGTTTTAGATTCTCGTATGTGAGACTAGTTTGTCTTAACTAGACTTGTTTTTCTGAAGTCTATTCTCTTTTCATTAACATTGGTTGGAAAAACCAATGAAAAGCTGCATTAACAAAATGAATACTATAAAAAATGCCAAAATAGGGTTAAAAAGGAAGACTGTAAGTGGAGCAATTTCCATAAGCTACTGCACTCATATTTTAAAACAAGTGTAATTTTTATAGTTAGATTTGTATTGTGCCTTAAAGACCTGAAGAGTAAAAAGCCTTGTGCATGTTTGCATTTTTCTTGGTAAAAATTAGGAGCGCTTTTCCTCCCTGTCTTCCTTTCTGTAGGAATTCAGTGTTTAGAAGATATTTCAGAGACTTGTCAGCATTATGAAATAATAGGTGTGAAGGAACTGAAACCTAACCAATTAAGATAGCGCATTTTTTTCTTACTCTGATTTCAGTAATATCTGTTTAACCACTCCAGAGGAAAGATGAAGGCTAATCGTGTCCCTTGGCTCCATATTTAAGGACAGGAAAACAGATCAGACAGTTTTGAGGGAAGAAGAGAGTAAAAACACTAAGAAATCAAAAACAAAGGACAGATTGAAAATAGTTGGGGAAAATGGATATCAACTGGCAGTTTTTTCACTAGTAAAAAGCTAAGGAATTTTTTCCTTACTTTTATTCCTTTCCACATTTTTATTGTGCTTGGGATCACACAAATTCTAGCCCTTGGAATGAGTTTTAGCATATTTTGCTATATTTTTGTCATAGACTGAATTATATTTTACTTTTTAGCGGTGGAAAGGGGAAGTACAAGGAAAGCAGGAGAAAGTGAAACACCCTCAGTGCCCATTTTCAGTAAGAGGTCTTTATTCCTGATTTTACCTGTTATCTAATTTCTGAAGGCAATTTACAGGGATGGAGAGTTGCTGCTTTTACTGGGTCTTGGGTAGAACAGAGGAAGGAATTCAGCTGCCTTTAATTTCATTTTTTATGTTCAGTGGAAAGCAAGGGCAAAGAGAAAGAATAGCCATGTCAGGGCAGGGTTGCTTTTTTACAGGGTGACATCTCATTTTTTGCTTTTGAGATGCAATTGCTTGAATATGAAATTCCATGATGCATATGCAACTTAATGACTTGAAACTGTTACAGTTCTAGACAGTTTTGCTATCAAGGAAAGTAATTTTTCTCATCCTTTTTTTTCTTTTTTTTTTTAACAAGACAACAAACCTATTTAATGATAATCTTTTTTTTTTTTTTTCTGACAACACCAAGAATATTACCGTTTTTAGCAAACAAGAAAATGGAATGTACTAGTATAAACTTCTGAAGGAACCATCACAAGCCTAGCAATTCTTTCTACAGAGATAGTATGTTTTTGACTTTGTTCTTTCTTAATATAAATACAGAGCAACATGCATTTTGAGGAAATGCACATACAACAATCCTTTCCATACATAACAGCAATAATACTGCCAAAACATGATACTCCACTGCACATTTATCTCTCATTTTCCTATTTCTTAGGTCAAGGTGATTAGAGAAGTGCTTAGGGTAGCTGTTAGTTACATTGCTTAGAGTATGCTCAATATAAGAATCAAAAAGTATGGAAAGGCTAAAATTATGTTTCATTTGCTTCTCCCTGAAGAATTATTTCTATAATATATACACATAATTTTCTCTTCACAAAAGGAAATCTAAAGAAGTGATGGATTCATGAGGCTAATGATAATTCATGTCTTAAATACCTGTCTTTAACTATGTGTTACCTTTTCATAGATAGTTTCTTGTAGCACATGTATATAGAAAATGTGTGTACTTTCTATGCTTCCTTTCCAGTCTGTCCCTAAGATTTGTGCTCACTGTGCTGCTATCAAATAAATGGTCTACTAAATGTTAAATACAGGATAAATTATAATCAATGTTTATATCCAAAATTTTCAGTTCCATATAGATCTACATATATCTCCAGAAAAAAAACATGGCCAACCTAACCATATTTGTAGAGATGTTATTGAATTTTTAAGACTAGCATCAGGCATTTGGAAAGAGAAATCTGAATTTTTGTCCTTTTGTGAAGATAGCATTACACAGAATGTGAATAGATAGTTAAACACAACTTTTACATCTGGCCCACTGCCACGTTAAGTGTGCAGTGCTGGTTACAGTCTAAAACAGTAGCACAGTGTTTCTCTTTGTGACATAACTTCTTTTGCTACACATTTTCCAGTCTCTGCAGAGAGTAAGCAGTGTTCTTTTGAAGGCTGGCTTTATAACTATAAACATTCCTTCAGAACAGTCAGCCCTTGGATAAAAAAGAGAATATATAGTTCTTAGCCTTAATACGCACTTTTTTCTTCCCTGATGAACTTTTATTTGCAAGCTATATAGTGATTATGAATTAACACTGGTTATATATTAGAAACTAATGCATGCTAAGGTACTCTGCTGAAACATTATGTGAATAGATTAGAAATGGTTGTACAAACTGCATCCTGATAAGGCAGCCCAGTTTTCTTTGCAAATGGTTTGCCACAGGCACAGTATTAACAGGACAGGAAAACAAATCAGGGATTTCAACTCCCTGGCTATTCCTTGATCTGATGGGAGCTGTTCCTTTTATCTAAATTACATATTTTAAGGTTGTCTAATAATCCAATTACATTCTATCTAAAAGCTCTGGCCTATCCTTTTAGGAAGAATGCCAACAGTAGTAACTAGGAAGTAATTCCAGCAATAGTCCAAAGTCATTTTCAAGAACTGTCCCAACACACTTCAAGCAAGCTTGTGTGCTCATGTTGTTCATTCAGTGCTCTAAAATAGTCTTCACAATGGCACATACCAAATCCTCGCAGCCAGGTCAGCAGTTTACTGCACAAGCAAAATCTGGGGTTTATAACCCACAATGCTGTTTTGCCTTCTCACATTGCAAGACATCTCCCAGATATTTCATAACTGCAAGTCTTGTCTGCACTGATTGTGTCTCCCCTGGAAGCTGGCACATTGAGTTACCAAATGATTTCTCACTATTATGCTGAGACCTTGGTCTGCTGTTGAACAGAGGGAAAAATGCCAAATACTGAATCACCAGTGCTACTTTCCTTAGCACCTGGGATTTTCTTTGGAAAGTTGCCAACCAATTATTATGCAGGCCAGAATCTGTTTACCTTATGAGATCTGACAAGATCACAACCTGAAGAGACACAGATGGTAAGGCATTCCCATCATCACCAGTATCCACAGGCAAATGAACTATTTTCTGTTCAGATCTGCTTCCAAGAAGACTTAATATTTGATGGATATAATTATTTAAAGCAAGCCTGAATCCAGGACTAGATATGGAACTAGATTTGCAGTGCATAGACAATATATCTCAGTTATGGATATACAACAGTGCTAATATCTAAAATATGTGTACACAGCAAAGGGGTGCCAAAAAAGATGTATAAGAACTCTGTAACTCATTATTTTGCTGGCCATCAATTATAGGGCAAAAAAATCCCAAAACTAAACAGTCCTATTAAAGGTAAAAAAAAAAAAAAAAAAAAAAAAAAATAATTGTTTGCAGCAGGATTTTCGTATCTTTCAGAGAATCTGGAAAGATGCCTGTATCTATCTACATATATATATATATGTAAAATAATACTATAAAAATATAGATATAGATATGAATTTAAAGGCTATATACCTGGAAGAGTCATGGGAGTGATACAGATCTCACTATCCAAAACCAAAACTTTTGGTCAAACCTCCCCTCTGAGACAACTGAAGTAACAGTGGAGCCCATGAGAGTGGTTCCACACAGAAGGCAGAGGAGAAATGAAAACAGAGACAACCTATGATAATATGGGAAACCTAATCACAGGGTGATGGAAGTCATTCCCACTTTCTGACTCAGTGAATACCTTACAATTTTACAAATTGAAATAGCTTCCTGTTACAGACGTACAAGGAGGTACTTCTAGATCCACATGAAATTTCAGCAGGCGAGGCTGGAAGACTAGTTTTTCAAAACAATTTATAGCCGACAAAAGATGATATTTATCTGAGTGATGGGGGAGTCTAAATCAAGGCAAGGGTATTTAAACCCTTCACATTAATTTTAAATTGTTTAATCACTATACTATCAAATACAGAAGCAAAAAAAGAATCTCTTCAATTTTGTAAGTGATGTATCATAACAGAATGTTTTGTTAGGGAATGCTGGAATCAGTTGTTTAAACGTGCTGCTTATTTGGTGTCCTGCAAGGATGGGTTCTGCAGCAAAGATGAAATGCTAGAAATGAAAGAAATTAACAAGACTGAAGAAATAAAATATACAACAAGTGAAATGTTACCGTCCAGATTATGTATACATCAAGTCAAGGATTTGTACCATCTGCCTCCTCTCTTTTTGAACTCTAGATATTTTTGAATCCCATTTTTTCTGACAGTTGTTGCTTTGCAGTCTGTTAATCTTTCCAAAATCTCTGTGGATTTTCCTTTTTTTAAAAGATCTATTTTCTCTTTCACAGAAGTAATTTTGCAATTCTTATCTCTCTTCATATCAAGATGCCTTTCTCACATAGTTGAATTGCAGTGCTTTGGCTCAGAAATTTTACAGTCCTTTTCATTGATCACAGCCTGTGACCCTCATGGAGCACCTACAATTCATCTACAGCGACAAAGATGAGTCTGCCTTGATACCATTTGCCTGCCTCTTTTTTCTGGTAGCTTTATTGTCCTTCAGGGCTATCATTTCACCAGCCATGAAACTGTGCTTAGATATACATATTTCTATCTGGAATGTAGATGAAAGGAAAATCAGTCTGATTAATATGCTAAGAAATGTTATTCTTCTAACTCACTTTAGGGTGGGAGCAGATGAGTGTCTGAAGAAAGATGCTTTTTGTTTCTCCTGTGTGTTCTCCAATCCATAAATAAATACAGGGAAGAATATCAGCTACCCAAAGAAAAGCCTCCCATAAAATGCTAAGACAGACTTGCCTGCATAGCATTGTGTGATAGGCATTGTCTCAATCCTCTCTGCAATTATGATACCATTTTGCTTTACAAAACTGCTGCAATTAGCATCTTTAAACATAACCCTTTCAAACTATGCTGTTTAGCCCAAATTTATCAGCATTTTGATTATATAAAATTCCATCTTAATAATCCATGAAGGTCAAGCTATTGGCAAGACACACACAAGCTCCCAAAAAGCATGCCTGAGGCACAGTGGAAAATTCATGACACTTAAGTGACTTGGCTATAATTCCTTTTCATCTCAACAGCCCTTAAAACACTCCACATGAAAACAGCAATAACCTTATGACAGTTGCAGGGCAGTGTGTCTTCTGGACATTTGCTCACTTGACTTTTTTTTTTAACCTAAGGGTAATGTACAACGTCAGCATATTTGAAAAAAGTTAAAGGCAGAAACAGACTTCAAAACTAATTATTTTTCATAAGACCCATACAATTTTTCCAAAAGATAGACAGCTATGTAGATGCACTAAATTTGCATATGCAGAGTATTTTCTGTGAATAGCCTGGATTTTTATGAACAGAAAAGAAAATCCATTTCAGTTTGGATGTCCTTTTTTACACCCCACAATATTATTTCTCACAAATATCTGTTCAGCTGCCTTTCTGAAATTGTTTCTTCCTACAGCTCTGAAGTCTGAATGAGGCTATGAAATTTATATATTAATTCATATAAGGGGAGAAATTCCATCAGGATTATTTTAACAATTTGTCTTTCAATAGTAAGATCTGAAAATAAAAGCATTTGACCACAAGTGTCCCCTGCTTTTTAATTTTTACTATGTAAAACAAACAAAAAACCCCAAACCCTAGACACTTTTATACATACTCTTCCTACAAATACCACCATTAAGGATCAAAATGTATTCAAATTTAATCCATTCTTGGTTTAGGTTCGTGGACGTAGTAGCCTCCTCAATACCTTTAGTGTTGGATTTAATAAGAAGTTTTTGAAACACTTGATGAAGTCCTATTTATGGCCATAGTCTTGATCTCCTAGGGTTCTGCATATTTTATTTTTAGTTTACATTTGATTCATATTTGTCTTAGATTTTTTTCTGCATACTGTGTGCACATTCTTCTAGTTTACTGATCCATCAGCTGTGCAAAATTCCATGTTATTAGCAGAGTTAATGGGGCAAGCAAGCATCCATTGTCTAATACATGCACCCTGATACAAAAGTGGATGAAATTATATGTAATGGAATTTAATAAGGGAAGGTGGGGGATGTTTCTCATGCCCAGGTCAGTGTTAAGAATGACAGTAGTCAGTGTTAAGGGAGTAGAAAACAAGCAGCTGATGTCAGTATTCAACCATTTAAAATAATTGAGTAAGACACGTGTTCATTACCTTCTGTGTTACAAGAATAAGCTTTGAAAGCCTTTTCATCTACAGCTTACTGGTATTAACATGCCTTCTAACAGGAACAGGATGGTGGCTTGTCACGTGAATTTTTGCTCTTGGAGAGCCACTTTCAAGCTAGGCTTAGACATACATTACATTGCAGCCTAAATGGTAATGACTACGTGGTTTCAGTTTTGAGCCATGTTATCTACTGCAGTACTTTAGTTTATGATTTTTTATAGCATGTTTTCTACTGTGAATTTTGCCGTGGTCAGTGTGGCTGGTAAGCAGGGAGATCTGTGTGGGCCACCTCCATAAAGTTGTGCGTTGCCAAAATGAATTCAGTGAACAGGGGGCGTGTTAGATTATACCACTTTGTTATGTCATCTACCTACAGAAATTATTACCTCCTGTTCTGTCACTTATATAGAAAGGTTTACATGCTTGACTATCTACCCACAGGGATCAAGAAAACAATTTTTTATGTAATAACTTCCAAAGTTAAAAATAATCAGTTGAAGAAATTAATTCATACTAGAGCACAAAAGAAACCAAAATCCAATCATTTTGGCTTAGGTCATCTTTCATGGTCCATTTCCAGGGGCACAAGGAGGCATGTTTCAGTTCAGTGTAATCAAACCAAAACCTGACTCCTAATTGTGATTTGTATTCTTAGACAGTGGTCATCAAATCCCTAAGTGTCCTTGAAGTTACGATGAGTAAATTCAGAAGTGTAAGTCATTTTATTTTACACACTTACACATGTTTCTAAGTGTCTCTGACTTTTGTTGTTTCATATAGAGACTTTGTGGGCCTACCTTGATATTTTTTACATTTTTAACAGAAATGGCTATTTACTTAAGAACAGCAAGTTCTTCAGTGCTGGAATTAATGAATAATATTTACAGAGTGCATATCAATTCATAGAGGATTTTGAAAGAAGATGAATCAGTAACTTAACTGGCTGTCCTGTACTAACTAAATAGCTTTGATATTGTATAATTCTGATTGTTGGTGATTGTCTTTCATTTTTCTAAATAACAAAGCCATTAGTTTGAAGGTTAGAGTAGTGATCTGCATAAATACTTTCAGTATATTCACCCTATTTTTTGGTCTTGCACTTTATTAAGAGTGGAACAAAGTGGAACAAAGGATAACAGAGGGTTTCTTCTCTACTGCAGTAGTATTTTGTAGTGAATTTTATTATGTTTTTGATCAGAGTATATATTAGGGAACTTAAAAGTCAAAATGAGAAATTAACTTACCAAGAAATGAAAATAATGGTAAATTATAAGTTCACAGGAGTCATAAGCTTAGGTTATTTGCCCAGTAGAAGTAAGCCTGATTAGCTTTCCCTTTCTGTCACCATGTCAAGTGTATGTGTGTGTGTGTATGTGTATACATGTCTGGTTAATAGAAGTCAAATTGAAATTTTTTATGGGAAGGTTAAACCTTGCAAGATGCAGTGCTCTCCAGCAAGATCAACTGTGAGTCTTATTTCTACCACAGGCCTCCATGACTTCATATAAAATTCCAGAATTCTGATAAACTGTCATGGAGAAAAATGATAAAGTGATTTACACTCAATTTTGCTGGAAGGGAGAAATGCAGAGGCTGTCAGTCTGGGTCTTCAAAACAAATGAGTTACAGTTCATGAGGCAGCTCAATAAGGTTATCATTTCCCATCAGCTCCTGTCACTGACAGCCACAGATTTACTGGATGGGGAAAGTGAAAATGGCTGAATTTTGGTGCCAAGTGAGTTGACACTATTACTCCATCAACCAGACTTGTGTAGGCAAGAGGCTACCATGAATATTTGATAGAAGCTTCTTCCCAGAAGTGCCTGAAGAAAGCAGTAAAACTGTCCTCTCATTTATGTAAAAAAAAAGTTCTCTGTCTCTCTGTTTGGATCCTGTTGAAAATGTCCATTTGTAAACTGCTAAGGTCTCTTTGATTTATTTTGTGTGTGTGCATTTGTTTCATTCAGCAGTCTCTTTTGTGCCACATGGCTTATTTATAGCCCTCACAGAATGAAACAAAAGAATCCTCAGTCTGCTGGGATTTCATATACAATGCATTTGTCACTATCCGTCTCACAAAATGGCAATATGAACACAGCCTCAGAGCCACCTGTGCACACCCAAGGAAAGAGGCCTTTGATCTGCCACAATTAGAAATATGTACGTTCCACTTCCAGGCAGAAAAAGATTCAGGTTAGAGCTGAAGAACTTACTCCGTATGTATTCATGTTAAAATAGATAACATAAATGACTTCTATATTACCCCAGATTTCTGTTGCACAGAACTTTCCTGGCAATTGTTGGCGTCTCTTCAAAGAGCTACTGTATATGCTACCGAGTTTTGTTGAGGATGGTTGCACAGCAGGATTTCTGTTAAGAAATCCAGATTTGCCTCACTGATACTCAGATACTAAAACATTTAGGTTTTTTTAGTCTTAGTGATCAGTAATGGATTTGATCCCTAGATGTCAGCATTAAACATTCTCTTAGTCTGGATTGTTGTGCTACAAGGGTGGGATAATACTTGCAGGTGCTATTGCCCGTTTGATTTTTAAGCCTTTTATATACTTCCAAAGGAGAATTTAATATGACAGTTAGAAACAGGGCTGTGATGTTCTCCCTCACACTGATACACCTGATTCTGTGTGCAAGTCTAAGTTGTGAATCAAATACCAGTGTATCTGAATCAGTCATCAGAACTCTGTCTCTATCCCATAATTACCTACAGAAGTGAGATATTCTCCAATCTTTTGCTTCTGTCCTAGCTTAGAAAAAACATTTTTTAAATATCTATTGTCACAGAAAGTCCTTCCATCACACAGCCACTCAGAAAAAAGAGTTGAAGACTTCATAAAAAAATAATTTAAATTAGTACCAAATATGGCTTCCATTAAAAAAAAAAAAAAAAAAAAAAAAGACAAAACCAAAATGAAACAAACTCCCAATCAAACAAAAATCCCATACAGGAAATATAATGTACACAGTTTCTCAGAATCCTCTAGGCTATCTGTTTGAGAGAATCTTTCCTCCAAGATCTGCAGTTCTTTTCCTAGATAATAAATAAATATATAAATGAAATCATGATATCTCCAGAACAGCCATGGACTGTCTTCATTTCTGATTGTATTCCTGAGTTCCCACAGGAAGCTTAATTTATTTTTTTCATTTTAGAATCTGAGAGGGCCATGGCAAGGATATGCAGGTATTGCAGCTATGGCTAACCTAGTGCCAAAACAGCTAATGATGTCAGGTTTTGAGACAGATGTTTTTTATCTTGCTCTGAGGATTTAGAATAACCTTAAACCTTTCCACAATTATGGAAAAGTACAGCTAACACATATATGGCTAATGTTAAAATGATGGGGTTTAACCTGAATTTTTAAGCCAGTGCTGTTTTGTTTTGTTTTGCCTAGAAACCAAGTATGTTTCCAAAATATTCTTTGGGTGGTTTCTTTTCCATGTGCTTAAGCCTTTCCCATCATTGCTAATAGGTACCATTCTTTTTTTTCAAATAGTGCTCTGCTTTCATTTGCTTTAATGATTGAAAGCTGTGTACCAGCTTTATCTTTAATCTTTTTCTCTTAAGCTTCAAGAATCTCAATAAATACATTTTCTAAAATAAAATAAATTAAAAAATCAAAGTCAGATCAGATTAACAAGTTTGTAATTTCATGGAGCATTTTTCATTTAGGAAGAATAAATACAAAAAAGTATTTTCTGATTTGTATTTCTCTCTCCTGGAGCTAGAGATGCAGACTGATGAAAAGCAAAAGGATGTCATAAATCGATCAGATTCTGTGTAGACAGAGCAAGGAAAGTGCAGGATGACTGCAGTCATAGAGTCCTCATATCGTCGTATTTTCATCTGTCATGTTAATCTCTCAGAGTAGATAGCAAAATGCACACTAATTTAGTCTGAGAAATCCTAACGTATCTATTGCCACATGATTTTCCACTCCTTTTTTCTTGATTTATCTAAATGCAGGAGATAGTAATGTTATGGCAAAGCCTCAAAATTCTCTATGTAGGGTGCAGGAACTCATAGGAATCTGCATCACTTCAGTTTTTGTCTTCTGTATGTTCACGTAGCTGACCATAGAAAGGAATAGCACACTGGGATACCAGGGCTCCATGATCCTTATCACTGCAATAGTTCCCTGCTCTCTCCAGTGACTTAAGCATTCAGTATGAGCTGGAAGAACTGCATTATTTTCAGAATCTCAGATGATCATCCTGTATCTCTGTGAGTGAATATTATGGCAGAAAGGCAAGACAAGGAATAGAAAGGAAATGGAAAAGGGCTTGAGGAATGAAGATTAAAATGGAAAAAGCAGGAGGAAGATGGGAAACGGAAAGAGAAAGGGAAAGGGGAACAGGAAAGAAAAGGGAAAACCATCCATTTCAGGTTTCTCAATTACAGACAGTCCTGGAAGAATCTTGCATTTCCTGACCCTTTAATTGTAACTTGAGTTGGGATTATGGTCAGAAGTGAGTTATCCTTGAATTTCATTCAGTTTTTAAATTGAGATTTGTTTCTTGTAGTCTCAGCTGTTAAGCATGAGCTACAAATCATAGAATTTTTTGTTTTCCAAACTCTGAGGTGGCTTAAATTTCTCATTTGAGTCAAGATCTTGCCTAATTTTATCCTGTTTTCCACTTCCCCAAATAGGTGACCACCTTGATTGAGAGTGCTAGGAAGGTATTTTTCTCATAGTTTCCCCTCCTGTCTTACCTGACTGTAACTGTCTATCAGACAAATCAGAAGTTTATAGACATACCTAACCTTCCTTTAACATTCTTCAAAAAGCTCTGATGACACCTGGTATACCTTCAATTTGTCATAGTTCCTAAATGAACTGCATCCTTTCTGGGCTTCTGCTTTCAAACTAAGACCTCCAATCCAAAGGCAAATGAATTTTCAGGTTTAGTCCGTAACTCACCTTTGAAATCTATCTGTATCACAAAACCACTATGAAAGCTGGAAAGAGTAACAGCAGAAGAAAACCAGAACTGAGATAACCAGGCATGATGAACATATAGCTGAAGACTATCACAGGTGCAGTTTCCACATTGTCTGCCTGTCTGCCTTCTCACAATTTCTTGCACCCGTTCTTATTTGAATATCCTGTTGTATGCGAGTTTTATTCTCTGCCTTTAATTTTGCTCTCCCAAGGACAAAACGGCCTGATATATGGGGGTTTAACCAAAGTCTGTGGAGAGCCAAAGCATTTGGAGTTAGTGCAACAATACCCTGTCTTCTGTACTTGCAGCAGTCCTGTACAAATATTGCACATTAAAGTTATCTTCAGGCAGAAGAAAGTGTCTTGTGAATCCCTCAGTTACAGTTTTGTAGGTGAATATGTGCATGATTATATGACATTATCTCAATTTTATTTTCAGTAAAACTGTAAGAGCTGTTAAAGGTAGAGAGCCTGTGAAAAAAAGATAAGAACTTACTAGAAGGTATTAATTGCTGTCACAATTATTCATGGATTAATTTTATAAATTCTGCTGTAAAACTGAGCTTGTAAGAATGCAGTGGCTGAGCCATTTTCAGACTATATGCAGTTGTACAGCTAGTGATAGGCAAAGCTGGCGATTCACCAAATTGTATCACTCTACTTTTCTCACATAAGTTAACATGGATGCTATTTTTTTACAGGATGAGAAAGTGTATATCTTGCTCAGGAATCAAATAATTTACTTTCTAGTAGTCGAATCACCCATCACAGTTCTTTATTATATTCTCCGTTTTCTAGTGATAGAATGCTGTTTCTCTATAGCAATTCAAGGTGCAACACGTCAACTTTTCAATTTCTTGAACTAAAATCATAATGGGTTGTGTATAAAGAACATAAGATGGTCCTAATCTGTGGTCCGGCTAAATAAGAACTACAGACCACATGATGCTTTATTTCTTTGAGCCTTAATATTCTGAATTTTCCAGTCCTGTTCAAGAATGAGAATAGAATCAACAGTGAGGAAAGACTTAAGTGTTAATAAAGTTAATTCAGGAAGTCTTTTGATCATACTAAATGATCACTGGTCCCAGCAGAAGCCTTGAATGTTAACTGTTTGATGATACTGTTTAATCTGATAACTCAGAAGGAGACTATAAAAATTACTTTCCTTTAATCCATAAGAAAAACATAAAATTAGGTGAAAATTAACAACAGACAGACATTGAAAGCAAAGACACATCTTGACATGGCTGATTTTTGTAAGGATGCCTTTGCTTTTATGGCAGAGAAAGGATAATTTTTGTTTGTCTTTTCCCCGTCACCAGCTAAACAAACTGTAAGGATATTACACAGGACTACATTCATTGAATTTATGTTATATGAAATCTAGCTATACATATACATCACTGCTCAGATAGAGTTCTAGCAATAACTAGAAGGTGCAAAGCTTTATGAAATTCCTGTTTGTGAGGCGTAATTCACTTGAACATTGCAATGCCATACACATTACAACATCTAGTGAGTAAGAGTCAGGGTCCAAAGTGCAGCCCATGTCCCTCAGTTACACTTACTGCTTAGGCTGACATATTTCCAGAGATAATATAAAGGATGCTGATCATCACCAGGAGGCAAGGGAGAATTCTGTTTGTCTGTTTCAGCTACTTTCAGAGATGCAGATGTAACAGGTGCTGGTGTTACAGGAATGCCTCCATTCCTTCCTGTCTCCATACTCCTTGTATCTTACAAGACCCAGCCTCCACTGCCCCAAACTTGTTGCAAGACCCAGTCAATCACCACTACACTGTAAAGATCTAGGTCCTTAGTTTCTGCTTTCTGTAGTCCCCAGTCCAGCCCAGCCCTTCCCTCCCAACACTCATCCATCACTCTCTCACTTGTACAGCCCCTGTCCTCCTACCTGTTCAGTATACCCAAACTACCCAGGCATTTTACTCTTCAGTCTCAGTTCCATGCTGTAAAAGTCCAACCACTTCAACATGTGTTCCAGCAAGTGTTGCTCATGCGTCATACCCTGTGGATGCCTCAGGGCTAACCCCCTGCTACATTTCTGCTGATACCTTCCAGGTTGCTGTTGGAGTTGGCCTATCCTGTCTATTGCATGGCTTCACCATTTCCTGCTCTCTTATGCACAAGAACTTCTGCTCATTCAAACATTTGGGGTGACTCAATGCACCTTGATAGACAGCTCAGAGGAAAAATGTGGAACGTCTGGCAGTCCTATACAGTGCCTGGCAGCAGGGTCCTCGGAGCATGATTCAGACACCATCAAGAGAAGAAATGAGGAGGATAACTGCTACAATATCAATGATGGGCTAGAGGGGAGGCTACATGTCACTACAGCCCTGCTGTCATCTGCTGATGCAAAGCATGTGCCACCCTGGGTAGTTCTCGCAGGGTCAGGCAAAGACCCAGCCCACAGGAGCATTGGCTCTTTATCTTGCACACTAGCACCAGGGTTACATGGATAACATGGCAGTCACCTCCCGTGGGGAATATTTCAAGGTTTTTTTCTGTCCTAGGAAAGTCAGCCCTAAACCTCCAATCGTACTAGAAAGTGATTTGGCAGCAATATTCTCTTTAGATCTAGTAATACTCTTAGTCCGTCAAGGACAGCACAGAATTCAAGCATATTTAGACTTGAGAGAGTGGACGCAGGGCCCTGTAAATGAACATGCGGGCCAAGGGTCTCAGATGTCCACAGGAATATCAGGGGATCTAAGAAGCTTTGTCTCCCTCCTTATCTTTAAAAGTCTCAGTGAAAATTGGCAGGTTTGTATGGAATGTCTTGATTTCTTCAAACTGATGCTTGCCAGTGGCAAACATTTCATTTGGTGAATTTGCAAGTAGCTCTCCTTCTCTGAGAAATGTTGAGAAAAATCTGACAAGAGATCAAATTCATGTCAAATTCCTTTTTTAAATGGAAATCTGTCAGTTTTGCTGGCAACAGGGACTAATGATTTGATTGTCACATAGAATTTTCAACAATCCAGTTCCAACAAGCTGGAAAAATCACTAACATGCAACACTTCTTCATCTGCATAAACATACAGGTATATACAGAAAGCGTTGATGCACACTAAATTCCATTATTTCATTTTCTCTAAAAGATGCATTTAAAAATAGAGATTTAAGATCTACCTTTTTCCACAAAATGACAGTTACCACATCTAGTTCTTCACTGACTTATGGATATTTAGCATGACTTATTTCCTTCCCACTTGCATCTAGAAATAATTCTTTAACCCTAATCAAACTACTCTTTGGGGAAACATTTTTAGACTGTCAAATTGCTTTCAGCAATACCGTAGTGCCTCTGCAGCTTGCACACATTCATACATACTATCAAGTCTACTGAAGATCTTAGCTGAAACACTTATAATTATTTTTGCTTGTAGCTCTTATCTATTAAAAAAATATTTTTATCTTTATCAATGGAGTCATGGGTTCTTTAGAATTTTTGTCTATTCGTTCTTAGAGAGCTTGCCATGCCTAATATATATTACCAGAGCTGTGAAGGGCATAGAACTTCAGTGGTTTCATAAATACTATATTATTAATATTTTGTTTCACTGGAAATAGAATAAAAACTTTAAAAATCTCTTTTTCAGCTGAGCATTTTGCTTCCTGTTTCAACTTTAAAATTTTGTGTTAATAATTTACAATACAAAACTTCAATTGCATTTCAAAACAAATAAAAATAAAAATATTTTTATTAGCATCTAAAATAATTTTCCCTGAATCTGCCAATGTTATTGTGGAACATTTTTATCATAGTGAGTGAGTAGTTTGAAAAAGGAAATGTTTTAAAGATCCTGGTATGTTTTTAATTGCCTTTGAGCTTTTCCGGCTGTGTTATGATATTTTGTGAAATTCCTCCACCTCACTCTGAGCTTTTGATGATCCCTTCATGTTCTCTTTAGACTTTGTTTCTCCACACTTTGAAGAAATAAGTAAGATAGAATAACACTCCTATTTCCACTGACTTAATTCTGTGCAATTTCTGCTGATATTTTCCATCTGTCTTTGTGGCAGATGATGGGGGTCTTTATACTAAAATGTAGTTTCTTTATGATGAGTCTTTTGCTTTTCTATTTGCGTTTTCATCCTGACTTTACTATGCTTTCGTACCTTTATTACTTTCTCCTTTAGCTTTGCTTTTCTCTCTCAAATTATCACACTTTTTAAAAATGGTACATATCTTTTACTGTCATTCATTCATTTTCTTTAACTTTATGATTACTATTCTAGACATTTCACTTTTCTTAATTCATGACACTTTCCTCCTTAAAGGACGAAATTTGACTACTAATACTTGACAGGGCAATTAATGCAGTGCTTTTTGGGGATATAAACTGTGCTTGTTTAATATGCTTCGCTTGTAGTAGTTAGAATTTTATTTTTCTGATTACAATGGCAGTAGAAAAAAAACAGTATTAAATCTTCAGTGTAATGTCAGATTTTACTTTTTTTTTTTTTTTTATGGCCTATATCTTGCTCTGTCTCTTACATAATAATAATAAGAAAAAAACAACACCAAAGTGCACTTTATTGGGCTATGTTAGAGCTTGAGGGTTTGGGGGTTTTCCTCTTACTGTGATTTACGCTATTAAAGTAGGTGGCCTAGTTGCTCAGCATACCGTTCTTTGACTCACACAGCAGCTGATTGAGTGAAATGTTATGAATTCTCACCCCAGTACTATAAGACTATTTCAGAAGTGGTATGAAATGGTCATATGTGTTCAGAGGAGTCCCAGGAGTTAATTTTTGCCACATAGGAATCAAACAGAAGCTCAAATAAAGCTTGTCCTTTTTCCTTTCCTTAATTCATGCTACTTTATTCCCAGTGGGATGGAATGATTTTGTTCAGCTCTTTAAGGGAGAAAATTGTTTTGTTTTCCCCATTGGAAATGAGGTCTCCATCAATGCTTAAGCTTGTATGGGGCTATGAATCATGTCCTGAGAAACCTATTAACCTGTTTTGGTCTGACTTCAGGAAAAGGCAACTAATTTCCAAGATATACTTCAGTGCCCCTGAAATCAGAATCTGGATCACACTGGGTTTTAGAGTTGGGGACCTCAACTCATAGAACCACAGAATCAAAAAAAGGGGGAGGTTGGAAGGGACCTCTGGAAAACATCTAGTTCAACCTCTTGCTCAAGCAGGGTCATCTAAAGCAGGAAGTCCAGGACCACATCTGGTTGAGTTTTGAGTATCTCCAGGAACGAGGACTCTTAAGCCTCTCTGGGCAATTTGCACCAGTGTTTGACCACCCTCCCCACACTATGAAAGTGCTTCTTGTGTTCAGATGGAATTTCATGCATTTTAGTTCATGTCTATTGCCTCTTGTTCTTTCACTGGGCCTTATAGAAGAATCTGGTGCTCTCATCTTCATTCATTTCCATCAGGTAAATTCCTTTCCTTGCTTGGTTGCCTCCCCCACCATTTCTCAGAACTGCTGTAGGAAAGATGAGTCTCCACAAATTCCTCAGCTCATCTGGCATGGTGAACTAGACATTAGACAATAGTTAATGCATTGTGAGTAACTAAGCACCAGTGAGTAACTAAGCACCAGTCTCGTAATCTCATAATATAGGTAGTCTTTTTTTTTTTTTTTTTTTTTTTTTGGGCTGGGGGTGGGTGGGGAAGACTAGAAGGAAAAAAGTAACATCTAGATCCTTTTATCTGAAATATGAGCAGGTTATAAATATTCTTAGTGTGTCATTGGTCTGTAACTCAGAAATTAGAAACAAAATAGGAAATAGATTTAAAGAATTGGTGATAACATCTGCTTGTACTTGGTTCATTCTGAACCACTTGTAGTAAGTTCCTGTTCATTTGTTTCCAAATTGCAAACTCAAAAACATGCCCTGAGATTAAGAGAGTGGAATTTCCCTTAAAATTAGGTCACAGAAAAAGGGAACTGACTCATTAAATTATGTTATCCGTAACAGAAGAAAAAAATCAGAATTGTACTGTGTACTGTTCCAGACCTTTGAGAACCAAAAACTGAAGGTTAATTTTAGTTAACTGAAAATATCTTTTTAATTTGGAGTAAATCAAAAAACAACTATGAGCACAAATATCTGAATCTTTGATAAACTCATCTCTCAATCCCTGTGACATTCTGCACTCAGTGCATGCAGACTTCTAGGACTTTCACACAAATGTCAAGTGATTATTCATTCCAAAGGCTGCATAGATATATCAATTTATTTCACATTGAAATGAGTCCAATAGTTTAAATGCTGAATATTCTGATGTATATTTAAGATAAAAAATACTATCAGAAAATATCCATCTAGATGGTGAAAACAACCGAGAGAAATATTACTGATAGAACAAGATTTTTGTGATGCAAAATGTTTTGAAGAAAACATTAGGGGTTTGTTAACAGAAATAAAACGTGAATGGAGAAAGTATAGTGAGATGAAGACATAATTGTTCAAAGATGGTAAAAGATATTTTTATAGGAGAGAGAGTGAAAATAAAATATTGCTTAGTGATTTGCTATTTCCCAGAGTTTCATTTCACCTTTTGCATAATGTAAAGGTATTTACACAAAAAATATTTTATTTTAATCTACATGTACTTCTTAAATTTACAGTTAAATAACTGTACTTCTTAAATGGCCTCATGGTGTTTGAGAACTTAAGGTGTATATGTTTCAAATTGCTTAAGGGTTGGAAATGTGCTGCTTAGGAGCACAATGTAGGAGTCCGTAGTGATACATGAAAAATAGATGTAGCCCAGCTGTGAAGCAATACAGGAGACAGCTGAAATACATGTCAGCAAAACTGGAAGTGGAAAAGCCAGGTAAAATGATGATACCCCTCAATGGAACCTCAATTTCTCCATGTAGAAGTTTTCTTGGGATTTTGCAAATTCCTTCTGTGTGTGTATTCATTGAAATAAGATCCAGTTATGTCCAAAAGTAGAACTCTTATGTTTAAAGTTGTCCACGAATTATAATATATATCTTCCTTTATGCTGACATACCCTTTTTAGTAGTGCATATGCAACCTAAAGATGTTGGGAAACAAAGCCCTTTATTCTTTCTACAATTTTGCTGCTGCTGGGCTTTGGGAAAGACATTTAATATTTCGGATAAAATTTTGAAGAAAGGGTCTCTAAAGTTTGGCTCCTACATGTGTCAGTGTTGGTGACATGATTTAGAGCTGTTGAGTACAGCTGACTGTTGTGTTATCATTTTTATCTCTATGGAAAATTTTGACATAAACAATCTGTTTACTGAAATTCATAGAGGAGTGTTTTGCCTTCCCAGTAAAGGACTAGAAATATAACTTTTAGAAACACTAATTTTGGTGAAAAATTTGGAGATATTTCCAAGAAATACACTTAAGGATACATTTAATTAATATGTTTGCCTAACAGAAATTATTTTTCTAATTTGAAGAATTTGGGGCATTTTTTTACCATGTCTGTGCTATGATCAGTCCAACAGCAATGATTACTCCGTTTTGGCTGGGTTTTTCTCTCATATGGAAGGAAGCATGCAAATAATATCAATATTATGACTGTGCACTTTATACTTGGATGATTTGAAAATTCTTGCATATTTCAGAGTGCTGTCTGCTACAGGGCTGGTTGAAGGCAAGAACAGGAGGACCCAATGCAAAATGCAAAAACATTCCTTGTCTCTCTGTCTTTCCTAAAACAGATTCAGAACAGCTATAATCCAATGAAAACTAACAATGCAGTAGAAAGTCTAGTTAGCCATACTTATGCAAATAATGTTTTACACTGTGCCAAAATTAATTGTGTATGTAAATGTGAATACTGTAATAATGGTAGAGTAGATGGAGCACTGGAATGTCACATCTACGGTCATTTAAATCTAACCTGAGATTTTAACCACAATTAGAAGAGTGTTTTAGGGTTATTACCTGTTAGACGGTAGTCTCCCATTATCTTTAATAAAGGGAATGTAATTTATCACAATTAGGCTTAACTGGCAATTCTCAGTCTGTGTTCAGTAGAATATCAGGACTGAGACAGCACGGACAATCGCTTCATTCTTTCCACCCCCAAAGGTGATTTTCCTCAGGTAATTTCCAAGCTCAGTGACAAACAGTATGAGGATCTAATTTTAAAAATATCAAAATTATGAATTCTGCATCAGTAGCTATCACACATTTCATTCTTCCCCGAGTCAGGCATTCGAGGCAATTCAGTTAGCAGAAGGGATACTTCAGGCACAAGTTATCTCAAAGTATATGACATTAGATATGCAGAAATTGGAAAAATATGGTTCACAATACTTATATTCATGAATAAGATTATATTGGCGAGTGCTGCTGAATAATATGACAGGAAATCTTTGTATCTTTAGAGAGAATAAATAAAAACTAACGCAATCTTGATTTTTGTGAGCTTGTCTGTCTACCACTCAGACTGTATTTCTGGAAAATCTGTAACCCCATTCAAGCCTTTTCCTCTGTTCTGGAATGTTTGAAAACCTATTCCACCAGTACTGAAAGTGTTACAAAAATGCAGTTTATACATGAATGGCTCAACTGACTTCAGTGGATTTGTTTGTCTCGGAGGACATCCTTCCTTATCAGCTGCATTTAACTTTCACTGATTATTTGCTATGGTGAAAATACAGGGGGGTTTGAAGCAATCTCTGTGACCCAGCACTGACAAATGCAAAATGTTTTCAGGCGAAGAAAAAGCACTGGCACATGTCTGCCTGTCATTTGTGCGGTTGTTTCATGGTAACAAGGGAAAATGTGGGAAAAAGAACAAATCCAGGTTTTATTCCTTTTATGTATGTAATTTCTGTGTTTCAAAATGCCAAATGTTCTATTTCAGTGTTAGTGTGAAACATGGAAGTATGGCTCTGATTCAAAAATAAAAAAATAGTAAACTCCTGACCTAGCCTGTGATATGTTCAGATTGGACTAATCTAAAGGACAATCATATTCCTGGGAATATGACACTAGTTGTAGAAAACAATTACCTTTGTATTACCTGTAATACAGTAATGACTCTTTTCTGGAAAAAAATACTGTGAAGTAACTTCACAGTATACAGGTATACTGAATTTGGTATTAAAGATGCCTATGGATAGTGATAACATGGTATGAGTAACAATAAAATCTGGCACTCATTCCTCATATGAATGCTTAAGCAGGAGCAGTATTACATCTCAGGATAAGTTTTGTGTTTAAACCATAAATATCTTTTTGTTTTCTTTCAAATACAAAGAGTGACTACAACAAAACTGAACTATTTGCGTTTGTGGAGCTTTTTGTTCTTAAAGGAAACATTGAGAAATTATAATTTTTTATTGGAGTTTAAACATAGTATTTACTTCCAGTTGCTGTTCTCTCTAGCAATCCATTTCCATTACACCAGCACCATCTCTTTCAGCCTCTGTAGGTACACTTGTTCAGAATCAGAAACGCACACTCGATCCTTAAGAAAAGTAAATGTAAATGCAGATGTGAGGAATGTAACCATATATTTTGATATCAATAAAATATTATACACCAGAATTTATTGTTTTGTAAACTGGTGGAATGTGAAGAGAATAATCTGCCTCAAAACACATGAATACAAAGTAGTGTACTATCTGAAGAAATTTAGATAATGAAGAATCAATATTTTACTCTTTCACTTGATATGTAAGATCTGTGTCTTGAAATGTGCTGGTTTTGACCTATGAGCAACGGAGAATTTAAACAGTCTCTTCAGTGCAGTAACAACACAATACATTTATATAGCATCTTCCCTAAAAGAGTCACAGGGGGACTATCTGTGATCTTTCAGCGTGTCAGGCATACTGGCTCTGACTAATTTCTAGTGTGGTGAAAGGAAAAATGAAAGTTTAGGTCTCCTAGACAGCAGTCAATGCTTCAAAAGTAAACTGCAATAGGTATATATTTGATTCAAATCTAGGATTCATTTTGGGAGTGAAAGAACATGAGTATCTGCCATTGTTTTCCTGGGCTGCTTCAGATGGACAAATAAAACTCAGCCAGGATTCAGTATTATTCAGTTCTGATAATATTTTTTTATAGTTATTTAGACAGAAATATTTATCCTCTGTTTTCCTTATAGAAAAATTAATTCCATATATTTTAGTGTATTGATCTTTCTTATAACACGTGATGTTCACTATGCATAAATTCTATTTTCCAAATGGGTAAATGCATACTATAAACCAAAAAATAGTAGCGCATTTCTTTGAGGCTCTTTAGGTATAATATTTAAGAAAACTTTTTTTTTCATCTTTTTAGACCTATATTTCTCCTTATGCATAGTTTAACTTTCCTGATAGATGTTTACTATCCTCAATTGCCAACCCAGGTACCATAGTAACATGAATTAGACTGAGACTTCTGTAATAGGCTACAGAAAGGGGAGTATTCTCCACAGAAAGTAACAAAGAAGTAATTAATCTAGCAGTGCTTTTCCATATACTGATGTAACATCTTTGAAACCACAATTATGAAACAACCAAAATGTGATTTCTATCATATATGTTATCATACATCATCATTGTTTTACAGGGTTGATTTTTACTCCACTACATGGATTAACTAACTAAATTAACTGATTTTCAGTTGCATCAGATTTCAGGTGAAATTCCAATTAGCTGAGCCAAATTTAGTTAAATCTTTTTTTCCAGAACTAATCCTTGGGGAAAGAGGGAAGCAATCAATGAAAATACTCTAAATAATAAAGATATAGGCAATTCTTCAATGGCATTTTATTCTGAAGAAAAAAACCTTTCTACATAAATTATTGAATTTTGGCAGTGGAAATTGGTTCAGAGACTCTACTCCGCATATTAAATAATGTTTAAGTAACATAAGAGAAAAAATTGCTTTCTATGAAAATTAATGTTTGAGGATCCCCAAATTAAGAAAAGCATTTTATGATAATTTGTCTCCAAACTAATATTGCTTTTTTCTAGCAGGCAAAATAATTAGTTTACTTCTTTCTTCATTCACTTTTCTTAAAATTTGTCATAACCACAACCACCAAAGTTTGAAAATATTAATTCAAGAATCCATAATATTTAAATAATAAAAAATTATAAAATCAGATGGGCTTCCCAAGTTATTTTTCATTTAAAATACTATATATGAAAATATAAGTGGATATGCTGGGTTGTAAATTAAAATGTGACACAGGTAGACATTTTAGCAAGTAGTCTGAGTAGAAAACACACCTCTTTGGGTTGCTAGTTTGAATTCTGTCATTTACTTTCAGAAACAAGAACTTGCCATATTTACAAGTCTGTGACAATTCTGATGCAAAATAATTAGATAATTGTAATTAACGAGTGGGGGTTTTTCCTCTCATTAAAAGACTTGATATATCTTTCTAGAGCAGCTGGTTTGCTGTCAAAATTGACCAAGTAGCTTTTTTTGTATTGAGGAATGTTTGCAGGAACCATTTCACTGTTGAAAATAATTTGAAAGTTCTTTCAGCTGTTTCGTCTCAATGTTAACTGCAGCGTAGTTATCCATAGGAAAGAAATTTAAATTATTAGCTTTATGACATTTTAACTGGAAAGTATGTACACTTTAAGATGAGAAATAAAAAGGTAAATTCAGAATAAGAGAGAAGATTTGAGCCAAGTAAAGCAGCTGATGATAGTAAATTGCTAGTAATTTTTTTGATGAGATGCTTTAAAACATATGTATAAGAACGGACTCTATCCTTCCTTCATATCAGCTTTCATAGTAGTGTAATTCTATGGTATTTGTATGATTTTTGTAAAACCACATCTCAAGCCTCTATGCCATAAATTCCTGACATGAAGAGAAACCTTGTAACTCCTGGTATTCTGATATTGGACTGTATTCATATGGGGAAGGGGTAGGGAAGGGTAGGATATGGGGTCAGTGCCTATATAAGAAAAGCATCTAGCCCAGTGAATTAGGGAAAACAAAGGATGACAGACTGCCAAGTCACTGACAGTTTTCTTGTTGCCCCCACCCCATGGGAGAACCGTTGCCTGACCTAGAATGTGTGAACGCCATGAATTCTTCTACAGTTCCCCAGTTTCACAGCAGTGTGTCAGAGGCTGGTGCATGGGACAAATCACTCTGTAAGCTGCTGACTGCAGAGAGCTGGAAGCATGCACCACTGAAGGATAACTGGATACATGTGTGCACATATTCTCCTCTGAAGCTTCCAAAACCAGTCTATGTCATAAAAAAAGATACCGGATGCTATTACGGTTAAGCATTGCGTGGATGGAGAGGGTTTGTTTTCCCTCTCTGGGAGCTGAAAGCTGAAAGCAACACTGCATGTTCAGCCACCAAAATGCTGTTCAGGGCTTTTTTAAGGTAGAAGGCTTTGAAGTAGCACAGTCTTCATGTCATATTGGCACGACTTGACTTGCGTCAGGTTATATTTGATGACAGAGTGTTAGAAGAACTTCAGGGTACCTACACTTAGTTTAAGCACTGACATTTGGCTACAGATGCCACTGTGAGATCCCAAATTACCATCTCAAATAGCTAAAGTATTAATGGGAAATTAAATCTCTTCCCAGTAAAAGATGGGGAAAGCATCTTCTTTTATGCTTCCCTGCCCTGTCTGAACTACTTCCCTTTTATAACGGCTGCATTTCTGCCAACTGCTTCATCTTTCCAGCCAGGAACCATAAAAGCAAAGTGTCCTTGCCATTTGGGAAAGATGTTGACAGGAGGTAGATGTAATGATCCCCTGCATACTTATGGCATCAATTCTTTCCCAGTAGTATGGCATATGAGTAAGTGACTAACTGCCAAATGCCATTCTCTGGAATGGAGACATTTAGACAGTAATGGAGAGTCTAGTCTGGATCCCTAAACCAACAAAACTCAAGTTCTCATCTCTGCATTAGAATGAGCTTAATTAGTATTAAATCTGAGTTTATTACTAAACAAAGTAAGTGGGCATTGAAATGAATGTTCACACTTCACAGATAAACTTCTGTGATATGTATGGTGCACAGGAATGATGTACATTAAAGCATTATATTCAGCAGCAAGATGGGCATTGCATTTAATGAGAATGTAATTTATTTTCCAAGGCTAAGAGAACAGCATGGATCAATCTCCGATCCTGAAGGTTAAGCAATGCATTTCAGTTTCATGATGACTGCAGGAATTCTATTAAAATTTGGGTAAGACTTCCAAGTCTTCCTGTGCCTAAGTAAAACAGATCAAAATATCAGACTATCCCGTATCCTAATATATGGCAAGGATAAATGCACTGAAGTGATTTGCGTTTTCAACCATTACAGCGTAGACCTGGAAAGTACCATCTATAAAGTGAAAGCTGTGTTTTCTCAATGCTAAATTTGGGCATGCAATGTGTATGTAACTGCAATGCTCAGCATGCCAAGCAGATGGTAAAATAGAGCTCTGAAGGTGCCAGTATATGGAATACACAAGGATGGTTGATCTAACAGCTGAGAGATGTTGCAACATATGGTCAGTGAAGCAGCGCATGAGTTCTTTGGGTTATTGTACTTTACAAATTTTAGTATGTCTTTATATTAGTAATAACCTATTTTGCATGGATGAGAGTAATGTGAATTATAACACTTGGAAAGTTATGTTGTAATGTAGGTACAGTTTCCATGGAAGTCCTTGAAGCTTGTATGTTATTTAATAGGAATTTTTGGACAGCACGTGCCAAACAGTTCCTGCTAGCTATTAGGCAATTCAAATGTCACTGCAGTGTCAGTTATTTCAGAAAAACAAAATTACAGTATCCTTAGGGCCCTCAAACTGAACTGATGACTGTCCACTAGGAGCAAGTTCACTGTCCTTACAGGATTTTTTATAGTTTCTCTTTTTAGTTATCGTGTCATAAGGTGTCAAAGCTAAAACTCCTCCCTGTTCTCGCTTTCCATATAGCCTGTGTTGCCTCTAAAATGACTGTAACTTTTTAATGAAGAAAGAAACACATACTTAGAAGACAGGTTTTAGAAATAAAAATGGCAAGCATTTCACACTGTGTAGAGGTGTGATATGTTACAAGTAACGTTGGAAGAAATAGAGTAGTAGGCAGAGTGCAGGTGGAGTGTTCGGAGTTGCATGTATAATTTACACTTAGTGTGGTGGGTGCTATAAAAAAAATCAATACATAAATTCAAAGGCAGATGGAATTTATCACATATCTCTGCTGTTTGTCACCTGAATATCACCAGTATGTATAAATGCATCTGTATAATTTAATCCTATTTTCCTTCTAAGAACACATACTAAATGCATATTAACTCCTGTACACAGAACTAGAAGTATTTAGTGTAAAATATGACTAGGATGTTGTGAGGTTTTAGCTGGAGATAACTTGCATAGTGCCAGAGCACAATGCAGCTTTTCCGAATATCACGTTCACTCCTCAGTGGGAGATCTATCACATCAGTGCTTCATTTTGGGTAGCTCATTCTGTTGAAATGTACAATAATTGCTTAACCTGTAATAAAAAATGACAAGACAACAAAACCTATTAATAGTAGCAATCATTATAGCACCCTAATTAAATACATTATGCTTCATTTCCATAGCTAGGCCAAACACTGATTTCTGACAAGTAAAGCATTCTGGTTTTGCCAATAGACTGAGATCTGAAGTGTAATCCTAAAAGAATGAGGAATGATTGAGATATCTATGTATGTTCTAGCTATAGTAAATAAAAAATGGCCTTTGGGACTGTGATATGATATTGAAAAATGACCTATTAAAGTGGAACAGTAGGAATTTGAATTACAGTATACAATTTTCGGTTTTCTGAGAGGGACCTTCCTGCTAGTTTAAATTGTAAACACCTGAAAATCCAGTGTAAATTGATGTTCTATTTACTGTGTAGCAGTCACTTTAATATGCTTGCCTTGAAGCCTCAAAAGCAAAATCCTGTGTATTAATGCTATGACTTCAGAAAAACAGGGAGAAAAATAACCACTGATGCTTATAAATATGAAACCTGCAGAGTATAAGCAAAATAAATTTATAGAGAAAACCTTGAACAATTGCTACAGCAACATCAGCCCAGCTTCATTCTGAACTGTTGAGCCAGAAATGTGAGAAAATGAAGTGACTGAAGCCTGTCAGAAAAGAAAAACAGCTAGTGGAGTGATGATGTGAATCCACAGACTGCAGCATTGAATCCACTATCTTCACTGCATTGATTAAAAACTGTTACTATTCAAGTGAATTGAAACCTTCACTGAAGTCATGGTGGTGATGAGCACGATAAAAAGTTGTTTGTCATTTGTAATTCAGTAAGACTCGGAAGTAAGGAACAGATTTCTTCCTTTTTTTTCTTCAACTGAGTTATATTAGATGTCTCACAGAAAGAAATATATATTACGTATGTTTCTTCCCATAAATACCTTGGTTTATAGTACATGTTAGCAGTCTGATTAGGTAAGATCTACAGCAAAGCTAAACTTTCCAAATATAGCACTACATTATTGCTATAGCTTATAGTTTGAGTTCATCCAGTTTGCATTAAACAGTGTATCACATTTAGCCTCATTTGAAGATGAAACTGAACCTTGCAGACACCAAAGGTTTCAACACGCTCTGCTCCCTCCTGATCCAAGTTGCGATCAGTATTTCATGCCAATTGCAACAGAAAACAGTTTTTCTTGACAGAGAAGATTTCAAAATTTGTTCAGTAGTTGAAACTTAAGAGTGTTTGGGTTTTTGTGAGAAGACAGCAAGTTTTATTAAACTTTCATCTTTTTAGCATTTAACAGCTTGAGGACAGATTAACTGATCAAAGTCAGAAACATCACCCTCGGGATATTCCTGTGGCCCAGATGACTGACAAGGAGGAGGCATTTACATGGAGCTTTTTTCCTGACTCAGAACTGAGTACCTAAGCTGGGTCTCCCACATTTCAGTCACACCTCCTACGTACACAGTCGCTTTAGTGCTGAGTAAGTCTTCCCAGCAACTCGTGTAGGATCTGCTCCATTTTGAATAGATAGTTCAGGGAAGTTATTTCAAAAGTTAAGTTTGACCTGTTCTGCCTTCATTTCAATGAAGATAGTCTCCTTGCCGTAAAAAAAAATCTTATTTTTATGAAATATTTTATTCATGACAGGTCAGGACCTGTAAACGTGAGGTATATAGGAAATACCCAAACAGCCTAAAAGATTTATCCAATACTGGAGGCTTGTAAGGAGTTTGACACTGGTTTAAGTGAGATTCAAAAAAACATTATAATAAATCTTTCTACTGCCTTAACACGAATAAGTCCTGTAGTTTACAGCATACCACAAAGAATGACTTGGCTATACCATCAGGAACACACCAGAGCAAACCTCTGCTCTGTCATTCATGTATGCATAGTAGCAGAAATTAGATAAAGAGCATTCACTGAAGTTTAAGGGTAAAATAACAATTTCTTCCAACAGTTCTTAAGTTGGCACTATTTTAAATCCATGAAGTTAAATTAATTCAGTATCCTTTCTTTCTCTCGGTCACTTATAAAACAGAATATAGATTTTGTTCCTTATCCCTCAAAAAAATGTGAAAGTGAATGAAAAAAACTAATTTATGTAAACTGCTTTGAAATATAACTTATAAGAGTACTGTTTGACAAAGCATCCTCAGCCTGACAAAAATCAACAAAACCAAAATAATCTGCTATGTTGCTGTATCACTTCTACTGAAAAGCTTTCAAAAATCAGTGAAGAAATCCCTAGTGATTTTACAAGACAACCTCCTTTTTGCAGACAAAATCTAAGCTTTTTCTATATGTTTTACCCTCTCTCAGTATTTTTTAGGCATCACTGTGGAAGAGATCTGAAACTTCCAGGAGGTATTTGTTGAACTGTTAAAATAAGAAGACGTGGTTTGTGTTTACAGTGTGAAGTTATAAAAGTCACTAACTGTTTAGGGGTTTGGATGGAAAGAGCTTCTGTTTCAAATGATATAAGCTAACAGTACATATGATTGCAGTAAGATCTCACTCTTCATGGAGTAAAATTGTGACTAAAAGCATTCTCTGATGTAAGTTTATTTAATTAAATATGATTATTTAGAATTTATTACTATGATTTAAAAAGCAGTCTAGCATTTTGTAGGTTGTTGAGAAATTTTTCTCTTTTACTGTTTAAAGTGATTTGTGTCATTACAGTTGACTTTATCCACCCTTGCACAAAGCTTTTTAAGTATAGCAGAAAAATGCCAGTCCTACTAATGCAAATTCATATATCAGGCATAAAGCCAAAGCAAACTGGCTGTTGTATATTCCAAGTTTATATCAGGTGCACCTGAATGTAATTAAATGCAAATTGTTAGTTAAAAACTAAATACTGATGGAAGAATATCCCTTCAAAGTAGTTTCCCTAGTCACAAAATCTTGCAGGTTTTTGCAAGGTCTTCAAGATAAAAAATGGCCTAAAATAAAGCCTGATCAGACACTTGGGTCTTCTTCATTCCTTCCACATGAGCTGTCCTTGCTTTGTCAATTTAAGAAACTCATTACTGCAATGAGTTATTCACATGGTAGCAACAGATAACATAAACTAGATTGCTAGCCTTCTCAGTCAGCTGGAATGTCAAAGCATATATTTTGGTGGTGCTGTGTATTTTTCAGCAACTACCAATTAACCTTAAGGTGAAATTCAGGGTGTTGGTACATAGCCCTAACTGATTAACATCCCGTTTCCTGCAAGACAGCTTTTCAGTCTTTGCATAGCTGTGTTTCCTAAGCTTAGTTATCGGTCCCATGGGTAGTGAGGTTATAAGTCACAAGCTAGTTGTAGTCCTGGGCTTGCATTTCTGGGATTAATGCTTGCTGGATAAGTGTATGTGTGACTACTTTTAGAATATGGCATAAACTTCCAGGGACTTAGATCACTTGCTGCAAGGGAACACACAGTAAGGTTATTTCCTATCATATAGAATTAAATCCTATAAGGATCCCAAATCATGGCATGCAAGTTTTACAAATGTGCATCTTAATTATTACAACTAAAAGTCATTAGGATCTGTGCTGCTGTATAAGTTTAGGAGGAAAATTCTCTTTGCATAGTAAGCAAGGAGAAAGAACAATGTGTCAGTCACAGTACAGGTAGTGGGAAAAAATGGACATTTCTTTCACAGAAATGTGAATATTTCATACGACCTGAAGCAGTTACTACCAGTTTTTGAGAGGAATACTAATTAGTAGTAAGCCCACTCCAACTACTCATACCAGTGCATGTGATACCTTGCAATAGCTTGAGTGGGAGAGAATTGAGAGATGAAAGCATTCTGTATCTTCAAGATTTGGACTTCTTATCATCTTTATTTGGTGATTATATTAATTTTTACTCCTTGAATTTATTTACTTCATACAGGATATAAGAATGAACAAAAATCTCATCAAATGTACATTTTGTCTGATACTATGTCAGTGGTCAGGCACTGAATATTACAGCAGAACAAGTAGGCTGATTTCTCCTTGTGTATCCTCCCAGCTTCAGTTAATCAATATTTTAAGGACTTTCTGAACAATAATTCGCATCCAGTTTATTTTATTCAGTAGGCTGTAATGAATTTTTCTTCAATGAATTTCTGTGGTAAATTTTCTAATCCATTTTAAATTCTGGCGTTCAAAGAACCTGAAAGCAATGAATTCCACAACCCAAATGTGTGGAGCATAGAGGAAGTCTTTCAATTTTTTTAGTTCTCAATTTCATTTAGCATCCCTAGTAGGAGAAATAATGAAAAAAATAATTGCCTATTCACTCTTTCATCATATCTTTCATTACAAATAAGTTTATAGCCCTGTCTTCTCCAGACTGTAGAGTCACAGTCTGTCAGCTTCTCCCCTCTGCAGTTATAGCTTCTGTTACGGAAGCCATTCCACCTGTTTGATCAGCCTTATCCCATTTGCTGCATCTTTTCAGGTTCTTCCTTCAGCTCCATATACTTGAGGATCAGGTAAGCAGAACTGTGCATATTATCTATAGGAAGGCTGCACCATAGTTTTAAAGTGGTATAGTGACATTTTGGGTTGTTTTCTATTCCCTTCTAATACTTTCTAGCCTTTTATTTGTCTTTTAAGGGCCTCTGACTATTGAGATGAGATTTTCAAAACTATCCCCCAAGTGCTCTTTCTAGACTAGAAGGACTAGAAATACCCGGATTAGAAGCTGCCTTCAGGTTTTATGGACACTGAATTTCATCTGTTACTTCGTTGCTCAGTTATTTGGCATTGCAGTATCTTGCAACTCTCTAGCACACCTCCGTTGCTTACCTCTGTTACATTTCTGGCTATATTGAAAATTTTTTCACTGTAGAAATTAGGAAAAGTTTTGAAGTGTCAGGTGTTCGCACATACTTCATGTAGTCATCCCTCAGCGAGCGTAATTCAGTTCAGGTGATTTGTTTCTATTCAGTTTATCAGGTATTGATTTACTTTATCTTTGTTCTAAAACCTGTTTTACTGCCTTTCTAGTCTATAACATTTTAGAATCATGCCTAAAGTGAAGAAAAAGAAAAAGAAAAAAAAATCCTTGTAGTGAGCACCATTAGAAAGAAATAATTAGCATAGCTTTTCTGCTCTGATCTTGTCTTCTGTGAGTACTCACACAACACATTGATCATCTATAAGCACTGAAGACTTTTTTAGCTGATTGAACCCTTCTAATGAGTCTAGGAAAAAAAGATTCCTTTCTGAGTTTAATACATTTACAAAGTACTTCCTCACACTCTCTTTAGTCTGTCTTGTCATGCTTTTGCATTTAACTTCCCAGGTATTATATTCTTTCTGTTCTTCTATTCTGGACACAGATTACAATTTCTGAAGGATAACCTCTACTGTTGATAGCTTCTTTTACATCTTTTGGATTGCTTAAAACCTTGCTAATGAGTCTTTTTTGTTCTGACCAGCATACTCTTTTTGGGATACACAAAGTCACTAGAATTTATATAGACTTGGACAAGACACAGGAAGCCAAGAATAAGTCACACCACAGGCCCTGGGTCGATGCACCACATCTCTAGCTAATGTAGACACACCCATTGTTTGCAATGAATCTTCTTGCTGTTTTTGGACACTACCCATAATAACAACAACAATTTTATCTTTTAAGCTTTTACTTTTCATTTAACAAACAACCTTGCTTTCTCTTTTAGAAATTAAGTATTACTCCGTGGATTTTAATTTTTGAATGTGTTTCCTTCAAGGACACAGACAATGAAAATTTTGCTGCAACTATTATAAAATGGCTTTTATAGCCCTTATGGCTTAAACCAGATTCTGCACAGCTATACCATTTAACACAAAATGCTAAAGTAATGTGTATATATATATATATGAAATGTATACATATATATATATATATAAAATAAGAATATAAATAATTGGAAAAAATATTTTAACTACCAATGGGATATATCAAAGAATGAAGATTCTGCATTGAAAATTAGGTGTAAAGTCTGCTAAGATGATAGAAGAACCCCAAAGAAAAGCATTTTTAATAAAAGCAGTTACACATTCCTCTACCGCAGGCAAAATCCTAAATCGATCATAAATATAGCTGCTATTATTATATGACAGAACAGTGAAAAGCAGATGGACCTTATTTGCAATAATGTAGCTGGGCTGAAGGTATTTTTCTGCCTCTCTTCCTGCATTAATAATGACAGGTGGTGTTGGAGATAATTTTAACCAGATTATGATGAGCTGTAGTTCAGATTCAAAGACTTTTTTTTCCAGCTTCTCATGCTTGGTGTATGGCTGAACATACTTTTAAATGCAATTCTTCAAAAACAGCATTTGAAGATTTGTGTGCATGAGAGCTGATGAGGTGCTTGCCTTTTCTGAAAAGAATTCTTTGAAAAACTTAAAAAGGACACATTTCAAAAAAAGGTTCCACTGACTTTCATGTGAAGATACCTATTTTGATAAGAAAATGCTTGTAAATGGAATTTCCAAATAGCAGATTCCTCCCTTCCAAAAAAAAAAAAAAAAAAAAAAAAAAAAAAGGATCACAAACTAGATGAAGAACAAAAAAGAATCCTGTGAAAAAGAATCCTGTGATTATTTTAGACCTTTCAGACTAACAAGGTAGTATATTAATTGCAAACATTGCAAGGTAGAGTTTCTTCTTTTTAAGAAGGAAATAAGTGTATAAATTTATGTGTTACTTGGTTTACCTCTCAGCTCAGTGAGTTACCTTCAAAGGCTAGCTCAGCCCTTGAAGAGAATTTCAGTTTAAGTCACATTCTTTGAGTTTCATCTTCTGTGCTGTACGTATTTATGCATATGAATGTATGCAGATATATGCAAATGAATGCATATGTTCACATTTTCTATAGCTGTTTAACTGTATGTAGTGGAAAAATAAAGTAAAATAGTGCTTGGACTATGGTTTATAACTTAAGTGGTGGAAGGAATGATTTGTGAAAGGGTTAATACCCATAACAGCCTTATTCAGCTAAGTGAAGATACATGTTAATGAAATACTAGAGAGCTTGTGCTTTCTGTCATTTGTTTGTGATGAAAAGTTTCATTTTATGAAAAGCAAGGTGTTTTCAAACATATGAAACTGAAGATACAAACAAAACAGAAAAATGTATTGAGTCCATCCACAAATTTATTTTGAATGACATCTGAATTACCAGGCTGGAATCGTTGAAAAAACAGTAACTAGAGGTATTTGATCATTTCAAAAGACTTTATTTGCTTGGGAAAAACAATATAAAGAGCAGTGTTAATTGGACATGTACCAGCTCAGTGGGTATGGACAATTAAAACTTCTGTGAATGTTTGTGTATTCTGCCTGTTGAGACTAAAATTTGATGCACTTTGACTCTGCCATCTGAAGTCCCTCTGCAAAAGTTTGTATCATTGCAAATACATTAATTTAATAATATGGTGTTGTCTAAGTATGTGTTCAAATTCTGTTCTGTAATTAAGGAACTATTCCTGTCCTGAGGGAGAGCTGGTGGCAGATTCCTGGGAGCCCAACGCTGAGGCCAAGGTCATAGGCTCCTCCTTTCTTCTGTTTTTACATCAAGTGACTTTCTTTGCTAACTTTTTTGCCTAGCTGAATCCTCACCCATACTTGCAGCAAGCTTGCAATCTCTTTAAAAATGCAGTTTAAGCAAGAACCGGTTACTTGAGTACTGAGTTCTCTTCACCTGGACTAGGGTTATACATGGCTGTGACTTCAGAAAATCCTTAGTCATAGTAATATTTGCCCTCAATGTGAGCTCACTGAGACCACTGGAAAATGAATCAGAAAAGATGTTTCTCGCAAACAATTCCCAGTCATAAAGAGGATTTGCATAAGGGTCAATTTTCCTTTAAAACACCTTGATGCATTTGAGGATTGTTCTTGGTATGAAGTGTTTGGTAGAACCTTGTAACATGTTGTTAAGTCTCACTCACACCCTTTTCAAACATGGGCTTTGTTAGATACTGCCCAAAGGAGTAAGATATTAGCAATACTAGCAGACACCTGCTGCTAAAATTTATAAACTTGCCATGCTACATGTTAGTTTAAAATTTCAGTCTTGAATCTGTGATACTGTTATCTTGGTTCAACCAAATGTAATAAATCTAACTAATTTAACTAAACCAGTAAATGAAGTTGTGCAGCTACTTTTATTGCAGTTTAAACGAGGCATTTTTCAATTTAACATAAATTGGAATCTGTTTAAGCTAAACTGAAATAAACTGCTTTTAAACTGAGTTATACATCCACAATGGAGTTTAACTAATTCACTTGATAAAAAAAGGCTTAAGTTAATAAACAACAAATCTCTTGTGTGAACAAAACGTTATTCTTCCTGTAAAACAAAAACAAAACCAAAACTGATAAAAGACTGTTAAATAAGGTTCTCTTGCCTTAATAGAAAAGTATAAAAGGAGTTGTATTTGACACATGGTAATCTGATGCTATCTGTACTTTGCTGAAATATGGTCAAATAGGTAAAGGTATGAAATAAAAATTTGGCTTGTTTAGAATACAACAGTAAGTATAAACACTAAAAAATATTGTATAAGAAAATACAGATAAATGAATTACCACTCTTTGAAAGCAAGTGCTTGTATCTTTAGGGAGAAGTAAGAACAAAATGAACAATATATCTTGGTTCTGGTGGTGGACTCTTTGCTGTAATGAAGACAGTGGAGCTGTGGTGATTTATGATATCATCTAATGTTCTACCTTCTTCTAATATAATAATAAAATATTATTTCCTTCATACACAAACCTGAATACATGTCAACAAAGTTTTTAATAAAAATATTTAAGATAAACATGTTATTAATCTTCAAGCATGTGCTTCAGCTTTATCAAACTCCTCAGTAAATATAGACTTAAGCACATACTTACAAACTTCTTCCAGCTGGGACTCTGCATCATTATTAGCTCTAAGTACATAAGTACAGATTCTCCTGTGTTATAGTGGAGTATAACTGAAAAGAGAAATTGCTTTTGACTTCAGGATAATAGATTACCTCAGAAATATTTTTATTATAGCATCCTGAGGCCTCTCTGTGTACAAGAGAGGTTTAAAGTAGTATAGTTCTGCTGGGAAAAAAAAAAAAAAAAAAAAAAAAAAAAACACACACAAAACACTTATAGGGAAATTGTATTGAAAATCACTTGCATCAGGCTTTGATATTTTTTCCTAGATCTGACTTCACTGAACTCTTCCCCAGCAAAGAACAGCCACATTTATGGTAGGCTGCTCAACATCACTCTCACTTGTGCCAAATGCAGTGAGGTGGACCTCCTCACTGTAACACTGAAAAGGAAAAAAGAATGAAACTCTTCACAAAAAATCACAAACACATGTCTAGAACCATGGAGTGGTTCAGGCACTATATCTTCATGATTTAGATCTGTCTTGAACCCTTTGCTTGAGAGGTCCTGCCTTTGATATTGTCTTGCTGAGCATTCCACATCTTCTGGACATAAAGCACACTGTTTACAAAAGCAAATTATGGAGGAGGAAGTGATAGACACCTTCTCACCAAGATGAGAGTGTCCACTTTAAGAGAGAAGCATGCCCTTCAAGAGGCATGGAGCTGAAGACTGCAGGGAGAACTGTGGCTCTGTGATATGATTGTCCTATAAGATTGTATCAGACAATAGGGAGAAAAATGTTTGAGGCCATAGGTAAGATCACAAAGCAGTTTTGGTTGATTACTCATGAAGAAAAAGAAAAAAGGTCAAGATCCATCTTAAGTAGGTACTGTGTTTCCATAGCAGAAGGATGACATGGAACATCTAACTATTTTATACTGTGTGTTTCATTCAGGATAAAATGTTGGCAGAATTCATTTATTCAAAAATAAATAAGCAGCAGTTTGAATGCAGATAAAGGTACCCAACTCAATTAGGAAGGATTTTTTTTTCCAAATCTGAAAGCAGGCATTATCCTCCTTCGATAGAAAAACACAGCTGTGCAGTGCTGAGATACTAATGCATTCTGCATTCAGCAGATTGTAGAGAAAACAGACATTCTCATTTTGGATACAGTTCAAACTTTTGGCAGTGTCTTCCAGACTCTGAGGTCATTTACATCACTTCATTACAATGCACACACATTGTTCATACCTTGTTATGTGCCGATTGACTATAAGTAAGAATTTGCATATTATTGCTCCACAGCTTATTAAGAGGCATTTCATTTCAGAATTTTAAATATTTAGTGACCAGGTGTTTAACTGCCAAATACAAATTATCATGTCTGTTCCGTATGAGGAAAAAATCTAACCAATTCAGTAAGACATTCTCAGTACCCAGCCAGTGAAGTATGTAAAAAATGTAGTAAGCTAAATTCTGCTTCCACTTAAACCAGCACAAATGTGTAATTATTCCTCTGAAGCAAAAAATACAGGACCAGATATACTTGATTTTAAATAAAATTAGAATGTGGACTTAAATGTATCAGTATGTTAACTATATTTTATGTTTAAACGCAAATACAATGGATGGAATCACTAGCCATGGGAGGAGTAAAGAAAACAAGCGAAAACATACTGTAAGCTTTTTATCCATTGTTATTTTCATCTTTTTCCAGTTATTTACATTTCATATTTGTTCTGATTTGTTTTAAGTGGGGGTTTTTGTTTGTTTGTTTTGTTGGGTGGTGTTTTGTTGTTTTTTTTTTTAATGTATGGCTTTAACATGTACTTGATTTTAACTTGATTTTAACAATAGCTTGATTTTCAAAGTCATAAAGCATCTTCTGCTCTCCTTGATTCAGTAGCTTTCATTATTTGACCATGGAATGACTATTAAGATGAATGTAATGGGTTTGTAAAAAAGACAGATGCAGCCCTAGGTTATGTCAGGTAACTTCTTTCAACTAGAAACAGGGAGGTACTGAAGCTATTTTAGAATGCACGGCTTAATCTTCATATAAAATGCAGGGTATAATCCCAGTGTTTTCATCGAAGAAACAAGTATTCAAAAGCAACAGGTGTAAATAGAAGCTATTGGGATGATCAAAGGTTTGTAAAGCTTGCAAGAACAAAGTAAGAGTCCAACTTACTCAACCAAATAAAGAAAAAAATGTAAGAAAGAGAGCAAGAGGAGGGTGTTCTTTACCTGATATCTCTTCCTGTGTCTATGAAATAGTGTATTAGACACCTCCTGAGCGGGAGAAAGCTGTTCCATACTACCAGCCATCCTTGACACTTTATGTGTACTGTGAATAGTAACATAACCTCATGCCTGAGATAAATGGCCTGAAGTGTGTACACGGTATTTGAGATTCCCATGCATTATGTATTTGTACAATGCCATAATTATGTTTTCCATTTTGTCTCTTTTATTTAGCTTCCTACTTCATTTATTAGAAAATAATTCAAATTTTCTATTTGCCTTTTTATTGTTATTCATGCTTTCATGTCTGTAATCATCCCAAAATCTCTTTCCTGACTGCTAGTATCTAATCCAGAATCCATTGATGAATGTATAGAATTGGAGATTTCTTTTCCTTGTGTCCTTTACTTTGCAGTACTTGGCACTGAATTTCATTCACGTATTATTTATCCAGAGAGCTAACTGCTTCTGGTCCTGGTATGCAGGCTAGATCTGTATTAGTAGACCTAAAAGAATTCGGACAAGGACTGGATCACTGGTTCAAGTGCATACCCCTGCACTGTTTAGCCAGGTCCCTGACTACTTTTTTGTCCTGTACCAACCAATCATTGCCTAGACAATTGACAAGCACCATTTGGAAGAGGGCTGTCAAGAGGCTTTTTAAATGCAGCTGTAGGGTAGGAAATACATAGTAAGCAAGTTTAGGAATGTGTGTATAGTCTACACACTTTCAGCTGTCCTCTGGGCCAGAGAGCAAGCCCTGATCTTTTCTGTTTACTACTATACTCGTTGTATCAAACAGGACTGGAAGAGACACAGAAAATTGAGATGAATTTTACACATGAAACTCCTGACAAATACTTGTGTTACATAGTCTTAAAAGTCCAGTGTTTTTATAGTAATTTGAATGGAGCTTCCAGACCATGACTGCATAGCTTAGCTTTACAGTTAATGTTTATGGTATTGAAGGAAAATCTAACTAAACCTGCTGCCTTTGTCCTACTCTCATACAGAGATAATACACCAGTTGCTCAACAGCAATTGTTGTCGTGTTCCTGCTCAGATTTGCCTTTATGTTGCTGAAAATCTTGAACTGTTTCCTCAGATTTTCATGACTGCAGCTCTTCATCTCTGCTCTGCTACAGGCATCTCTGCCAGCCCACATTTTTGGGGACTGGTGCCCAGAACAACTGTTTGAAATGCTCCAGTTGCATTATTGCCAGTGCTAGGGTAAGAAAATGATTGCTTAACATGTCTAACAGAAGACAATGCTCTTTTGCTTCTCAATATGTCACTTGTTACTTCTACAGCTGTGTGAGAAAAAAAATCCTTTCTATTGGCCTTATGGTTCTGAGACCTCCAGCAAAAGTAACTTCTGGGATTTTTTGCTTCCTTTAAATCACCCAGCCATTTTAAACAGAAGCATCTTGCCAAATTCTACACGTCAAAACAGCTGTTAGACATAATTAACATACAAGTCAATGCTTCCTCTAGTTTTGTCTACTTGTCCTTCCTGAGTTAGCTATAACTGTTGGCATTAGTTAGTCCAGTCAGTGTCCTGCTGATTCTCAGTTACCATATGTTTGACCATATAATAGGATTTCCAGTTCACCTGGATGCTTCCAGTATCCCTGACCTCACCATAAAGATATCCATCAGTGAGTTCCTCCCTATCCAATCCTATGAAGAATCATGTAATCTCACCACCACCACCACAAAGACCAGCCATGACTTCAGCCTTCGGAACAGCCTGTGTTTATACTTAACTGCAGGCTTTTGTCACTGGCCACCACTACTACTTTTCATTAGAAGCTGCAAGGTAGTGTGATATTCTCAAGGTGAAAATATTCTTCCTCTTTTTCATTACAAGACCTCTCTCCCTCCTTAAAAGTTCATTTAACTCTATCCCAGCATCCAAGCAGCCAAAGTATTCTTGTCAACATCTTCACACAATTAGGTATTCATCTCCACGTTTCACTTGCTCCGCACCATGCATGTCTTCTCTTCTTATTCTTTCCCAGCAATTAAGGATAGACCAAAATCTTAGAAAGTGAAGCCTGTGATGTGAATTAAATCATCAGAGCTTCAGGCCTCCATTTTTTAATCTTGGTATAGCCATTTGTAAAACATAATGTACAGAGAATAATTGTAACCTTTATGAAGTCAAATAAATGCACAGGGCTGACAGGTAGTCCACCCAGTCCTCTCCAATATAAGAGAGATATACCAGTGGTACTTAGGAAATTGGTGCACTTTCTCTAACCTGAAACTGTTTTTCTTCAGAGATATTCCATTACAAAAGCCCTTCAGATGTGCAGAGACAAAACACTCCTCCAGTGTATTTCTTATGGTTGCAGTGTAGCTGATTCCTACAAATCATCTCCAAGATTTCTGGCTCCAAGAATATAATTTATTTTAAGCAATGTGGACTATCTTAATCAGATGTCGATATTTCATTACAGTGTGTAGGTATGCCTTCTTTATTCATGGACTTTGAAAGAGAATGATTGATGAATGGAGCTTCTTAATCAGAGGTAATGATTAAAACTTCAGCTTTTAATACTCTACGTTATGGACTTGTTTCTTTTACTATTTTAACTTAAAGTACTGCAGTCATAAATGTTACATCAGACAAGTTTAGAGAGTCTTCAAACTACAAAAATATTCTGTTAGGTCAGGTGACAGCTAAAAGTTTGACGGATCTCTGGTGAAGTGCTGAGGGCTGTTTATGTTTCTTTTGCATCACAGTGACTTATTTTGCACATTTTAGTCTGAAAGACTTCCAGACGTTTTCTTTCCTTTTGTCTGATTCATTCATTAAGGTAGAGACAAGAGTATGTGCATATAGGAGGAATGAGTTCTTTGTAAAATAAGCAACCCCTCTATGAATTGGCAGACTAATAACTATGACCATTAATGTTCCACTATATCAGGGGTCCTCAAACGTTTTAAACAGGGGCCAACGTGCAGATGCAGTGGCAGGCAGTCATCTGCGGCTGCTTGGTTTCCCCCCCAACCCCCGGCGGGGGGGGGCGGGGGGGGGGGGGGAGGGGCGGGGGGGTCTGTAAATACCAGGGGCTGGATTGAGGACCCTGGGAGGCCGTATCCGGCCCGCAGGCTGTAGTTTGAGGACCCCTGCACTATATATTCTAAATATAAGTGAGTAGATATTTTGTTATTATGAAGATAATTTTTCTGAGTGTTTTAGTCTTTCTTTTCTTCATGGATGTTCCATTGCTTGAAAAATATATACATTTAAATCTTTATGTGCTGACAAACAGGGATCTGGTTTGATATGCAAGCTCTAGCAATGACCATTTCTTTAAGACAGGAATGTCGGTTGTTTCTTGTTGGTTTATTTATATCTGGGAGGGTTTATTATCGGTATTGCATTTAGAATTTTAAGTGTTCCATTTTTTTACATACCTGCAGAGCCAAAACAGAGGATTTTAACACACTAAATACTTTTTTTAATATTTCTTAAGGGCTAATATCTTATGCTTTGTTTAACAGCAAAACAAATCTAAAACAGTCAAACTATAAGCAATTAGGAAATAGATTTTAAATTATCTTCATAAAGGATCCATAAGAAAAGCTATAAAGCCGTTGAGCACTAAGCTACTACAACTTAATATATATTGAGAATTAGTATTTTCAACATTCTGAGTTTCCTGTAGAAAATAATTGCCTTTGTAAATTCTACTTGTCTAATTTTCTTTATTTTTCAAATGCACAGTAATACAATCTAAAAATAGATGCAGCTAGATTCATCTTCATGTCTCTGTTTTCCTTACATTTAGAAATTCGTCATGTGTGTATTGTCACACACCACACACAGAAAGATAGAGCAGCTGTGCCTCACTGCAGTTTATTAGAATTTCCATAAGGTCTTCTGCCCGTTCTATGACAAATCATTCAGAATTGTCTTTATTAAAAGCTGCCTCTTCCTGAGAAAGCTTAAAGTAAGTCCTGTGTATAGTTTCACTAAGACTTACATCTCACCTTTTAAACTTTAAACTCTAGGGTCCCAGCATTTATTGGCCTCACAGGGGGAAAGTAGGTGCCTTTCTTTTAAACTAAAACTATTAGGATGCAGTATTGTAAATATGAGACCATTAAAAACGTGATTCTTTCCCCATTAACCCTATAACTGACCTTGATTAAAACGGTAACTGTTTCTGAGGTTTGAAGTATCTTAAACAATGTAAAGCATCCCATGAAACCATCTCCAAGCACAGTCAACATAAATGGACCTAGAAAGTTTTCCTGTGGCAATAGATATTGTTCTTACATGTTGTGCTTACAAAAGTCCTGCTTTGAGATGTTTATGTTTTGAATGCCAGCAACCACTCTTGCATAGAATATTAGAATATTGCCTTGAAAACCAGAAATAGATGTTCACATTTGCTGTTTTTCTACTGCCCTCTCTACAAGACTTATAAATATGTCAGCAGCTATGCCTGGGCCTCGGTTTAGCTTCTGGTAATTAATTTGCCTTGTTGTGCTGTTATTTATGTCTACTTGATTGCCAAAATAAAGAGGATGCCCAAGTTAGGTTATGTTTTATTTTTATTTTATTAACTCCAGCCTTGGTCTCTTGTTACCTTTTTCTTGCTTAGTGCCATTACAGACGTTTCATTTATGAGTACTATCAGCAGTTATGAAAGGGCAATAAAAATGATTGAGGGTCTGGAAGGGACTGATTTATGAGGAAAAGGAGAAGAGCTAAATATGGAGTGCCTGTCTAAATAATGATTCATGAATGACGTGCTAAATATCTGTAAGTGTTCTAAGAGGGTAAATGAGAGAGGAATGGGGTAGGGTGGTTCAAAAAGAAGTAGCCAGGAGTGACTGAATGGCAGTAAATAAAGGAAGGATTTAAGCATACTTTTCTTTATAGACATATTTTTCTTACAGTAAAACTGCATACAATAAGAAACAGTCTCCCAGGGGTGCTTAAAGCAGTGCTGCAACTTGACTGGATCAAACACATCATCAAGATTCTTTAAGAAACCACTCTTTGAATCAGTAATAGCTGTAAGAGTTGCTTTTGTGTGCGTATCTGTGTTCTGCAGCCAATACTTAACACCTTATGACACCTTTTGTGTCAGGTGAGGAAAGAGTGTTAGTGAGCAAAATCAGTCTAGACACAGATGTTTACAAATTTTGACATAAATCACTCACAGCTTTAATCTTAAATGCTTTAGTTTGAATCACAAAATTGAAAAGAAAGAAATGTTTTGCCTAGCAGCTTATAGTGCTTAGAAAATCTTGGTCCCTAGTTCTGTCCTCTCTATTTACAGATACTTGACATTATGTCTGTTATCTCCTAGAGGAAGGCCCAGTCACCCTCATATAGAACTAATGACTATAAATTTTTTGAGGTGCATTATTCCTATTTTCAGCTAGTAAAGATATCATGCTTCATAGAAATTTCTTCTGCATGAACTGCAGAAAGGCACTGAGAGTGACTCTGTAGCATGGCAACCCTGGCAATCCTGTGGAAGCTGGACAATATGTGTCAAATTTCTCTGAGCAGAGGAGAGAAGGTAACTTCCAAAACTTGGTGAGTATTCTGATACTGGTCATTTTGGTCATATCACATGGATATTTTGAGACCGTGTAAAAGGAGCCTAGAGAACTATAATGTTTCATTCATCCCCAGTAACACTTTATTTTCTGTTTTACACGTAATATTGTATTCACGTTGATCTGCATTTTTTTCTGTTTGTCAGTTCAGCTTCCAAACAAACAAACAAAAAAATCTGACTGACAGCTCCCAGTCTTCTGCAAAAATGCTGCTATTCCCTTCTAACTCCCAAATATTCTTCTACCTGCAAAGCTGGATGACCTAGAAACATTCACAACACTAAGATTAGTGAGAGAAAGTCAACCACCAAATATCTCACAAGAATACCAGTGAGACAAGCAGGAGAGGGGAACTTTGAATTCTGGGGAGTTGCTCTCCTTTTTTAGAAGATCCAGCATTCTCTTATTTTTGCAGTGTGGAATTAGAAAGACAAAGAATAGTGGCTGTGTTTCCCCTACTCTGATATTTTGTATACCTTATTTCCCTATTAGAACATCCTGCTGGGTTGATAATGTTCAAAAAAATTTAGTTAGAACTAAGGCTTGTGTTTTAGCCTCTTCATAAGATGCACTTCTCAGGAGATGAGGAAACAGTATAAGATGTCACCTCTGGAAGAGGACATGGAACAGGATTGGAGAATCAGCAGTTTAGGTTGAAAAGGTTCTCTGAAGGTCATCTGGTCTATCCCCACTGCTCAAACAAGTCTACCTACAGCCAGTTGTCCAGGACCACATCTAGAGAGCTTATATCTTTAGGAATGGAGACTCTACAACCTCCCCCGGCAACCTCTGCCAGGGCCCAGTCACCCTTGCAGTGAAGTGTTCAGAGGGAACCCCCGGTGTTTCAGCTTGTGCCAGTTGCCTCTGGTCCTGTCACTGCATGCCACTGAAAAGACTCTGGCTCTGTCCTCTTTGCACTCTCCATTCAGTCATTTATATACACTGACTATCTGTAGGCAGGTGGGGGTATGTGTCTTCTCCCAGATAACAAGTGACAGGACAAGAGGAAAGGGCCTCAAGGTCTGCCAGGGGAGGTTTAGATTGGATATTAGAAAAACTTTCTTCACTGAAAGTGTAGTCAAGCATTGGAACAGGCTGCCCAGGGTAGTGGTGGAATCATTATCCCTGGAGGTGTTTAAAAAACATGTAGGTGCAGTGCTTAGTGATATGGCTTAGTTCTGTGTTAACAGTTGGACTTGATGATCTCAAAGGTCTTTTCAACCTAAATGATTCTATGATTCTGTAAGGTCCCCCTGAGCCTTCTCTTCCCTAGGCTGACCAAACACAGCTCACTCAGCCTCTTCTTGTATGAGAGATGCTCCAGTCCCTTAATCATCTTTGTGGCCCTTCACTGGACTCTCTCCAGTATCTCCATGCATACCTGGTACAGAGAGGCCAGAACTGGACGCAGCACTCCAGGATTGGCCTCACCAGTGGCGAAGGCGAAGGATCACCTTCCTCAACCTGCTGGCAGCACTCTTCCTAATGCAGCCCAGGATACCACTAGGCATCTTTGCTATAAGAGCGTACTGCTGTCTCATATTCAAGTTGATGTCCACCATGATCCCCAGGTCCTTTTCTGCACAGATGCCTTCCAGATGGTCGTCTTTCAGCATGTATTCTGGTGCCTGGAGTTATCCTTCTCCAGGTGCAGGATTTCACACTTACTTCACTGGACCATGAGGAGGCCAGGGTAATGATGCTCGATTTTTAAAGGAAAGATACATTTTTTCATATCATTCCTTTTTACAGGCAGCCTTCTTTCAATTTGCACTTTAAGTTTAGTCCTGCACCATTAACAAGGATATTGTTTTTTCACAATTGTCCTGCTAGCATAGACTTATTCAAGTCTTGCCATGAATCCTGCCAATTTGAACTGGACAAGACCCAGTCAAGTTCTCTGAGCTGTCTGGAATCAGTATGTTTGATGTGACTTTTAGTTTCTTCAGGGAAAGCTGGTATCTGAAGGTCTTTTGATTCTTAGCGTGTAAGAACTATTAACTTTCTCTATGGCTGCTAATTTCAAGTCTTGCAGAAAAGACTCTCCATTAGCTGTCATATTTTTCTTCTTTTACATCATACTTCTTGCAAGAACTAGACGAATTGTTATTGCCATAATAAATTATCTCTAACAGTATCAATGAAACAACTTTGAGAAGAAGAATGATTTTTTTATCATCCAATCATGAATCCTAAAAGCTATTTTGCACTTGCATTGGTTTATGTACCAGTGTTAATTACAGAACCAAGTAATATATTAATATTTTCTTTCTAGAGTACAGCAGTAGGTGTAGAGGTTGCACCATATATCATCTGTGTTCATAGATAAGGATGACTAATGCAGCGTACATCAAAAAGAAATCTATCCTGAGGCACTATGCATGAGTCACAGAAGCCATAGTATTATATTTAGAATAATAATCAGACAAGAAATAACAGGCTCTTAAAATTTAATGAGGTCATTTAGTTAAAAAGTGTATTCCCAGTTTGTGTCAAGCTACAGGTCAGTGTTATATGTGCTTGGTTCTTTTTATTTCTTTCTTTTAAATTCTTTTAAACAACCATGTGCAACGGAGATATAAATTAGGGTAACATTAGTCCATAAACTTAATAAGGTAATATGAGGTGTCTGCCCTTTTTTTTCATAATCATATTGCCTGCATATTATAGGAATCATTGTGGTGAAAATAAACACCTCTAATGTAGACTGCCTTATAGGTGACTAATCCTTATTGCATCACTGTATTTGATAGAGGCAACCTAATAAAAAAAAAGAAAAAAATCGTCAAAGATGGCCAAGCCCAGATATAGAAATAGATAGGAGATTTACCTTTAAAAACTGTCAGGAGTCAGCAAAGGTGCATTGCTTCTTCCTTCTGCTTGGAAGAGAAGTAATGATGGTTAAACACCACAGGAGCTGCTGTCCTGGATTCCTCTCAAATGATAGTCTTGTCCAATTTCTTAGCTACTCCTGGAAAAGGGAATACAAGCTGTAGTAACTTAAGTGAAAGAGCAGGTTACCAATAAGGTTCCTGTTCTTTGGGGGTTTAGGGTGTATTTTTTTTCCTTTATTTACTGGAGGAGTATAGCTTCTGAAGAAGGGGTGTTTCAAATTAGTTGTTTCTCCTGTGCCCTACGTATATCTCTAAAAAAAAACACCTCTCTTTCTTTCCTTTTTTTTTTCTTTTTTTTTTTTTACCCAAAAACGTCTAAGAAAAGTTGTGGGCTGCAAAGAACTGAATATAATTTGTTGCTATAAACTTCAGTGATATGTTCTTTCAGCTTGGTTCATACCCATCTCTAATGTGCAGGGAAAGCAAATACTGCAAAATCCTGGTATTTTGAACTGTTAGTGAAATTTTATGTGGAGAGGAGATCCAGGTTTATTCAAGAACATGCTTGCTGAACCACAGATAATCCACTATAAAAGAAAAGGCTCTCTAAATGTTAATGTCATTATACTTTTATACATTCCATAAACTTGAGGACAGTCAGGCTACAGGGGACCAGGTAGGATTACTCAAGAGATCGTCTCTTGCCATAGAAAGATAAGAGATATTTCAGTACAGGATTTGAAATAGTAGTGGGGAATTTTATTTCACTTGTCTGTGTCTGTCAGCTTTTTGTTTTTCTGAGATCTCTTTTATGTTAATAGCTTAAACATACACACAGGGCAACATAAATTAATCATCTTAATATTTCAGTTGCAAATTATATTTTTTACTGCTCCAGTCCTGGAGCTATCTCCTAGTCTTGAGTTAGTTGACATTATTGGCTATTATGTAGCACTGCAGAATTGGACAAATTGCTTTAAAAACAAACAAGCAAGCTAAGCAAAACAAATAACCCACCCACAGGAAGGCGGTTGCTTTTTTTTTTTTTTTTTTTTTTTTTCTAGAAAGGTTTTCTATTTCTGCCATTAATTACTTCCTAAAATAAATCTTAAAAAGACACCTTCATGATGTGGTGTTTGATATCCTTGACATTGGACATGGAAAAACAAAAGGTTAATTTGAAGATTTTTGTTTAGGATGCTCTGCACTTTGCACAGTATACTAGATACACAGAACCTGATTTTATCATGTAGCAGAAATGAAATTCATTAGCATTAAATGAAGTACTTTGTTGATACTTATCTTATTGAAGAAGAGGACTTTGGATTGATGCCAGCATGTTTGGTAATTAATTGTGGTGGTCAAAGACCATGATGCTGTCAAAGACTCTCAACTTCTATATAATGCTGGTGTGTTTTTATCCCCCACAGAGATAAGGGCTGGGTTGCTAGGAAACTTACTTGAGTTTAACAAAGAGTAACATAGGCATCTCATCTATGGGAATGATGCATGAGCCAAAAGCTGTGTTACTTAAGGAGCTACTTACACTTAAAAGCCTTTATTTTTGGTTTACAATGGGTGGATAGGTGCACCTCTCTCTTCAAAGAGGTATTTTAATGTATTCTAATCTGTTAGAGTGTATAAATGTACCTTAATCTAACTCCAAAGTGCAGACTTCCCTGACACTTGATGGGGTTACTTCATCACCAGAAACACACAAGTGTTCAAACTGTACAGTGAAAGAACCAAGGGACCCTGCCTGTTTTGCCTGAGTCTGTCTCTAACAAAATAACTGAAAATCTAAGACCATGTAAGCAGAAATGGGGAGGGGGTAAGAGCTATTCTTTGGTTTTGTCCTTTAAGAAAGAGACCCTTAGTTCTGATTCCCTTTGCATTAGCCCTGAAGACTAGGCTGTCTCCATGTGCTGTTTGGTGCTGTCCCTTCACCTGTGTGGTCTTTCCCCTACGGCTAAAGATAAGGCAGCTTCAAAAATGTTCTTGTGGCTTCCCCACTCTGAAACGATAATAATCCCCAAGATCATTCAAACAACCCCAGGGGCAGAACCTCACCTAGATGATGGGATTTCTTATATGCTGCCCCTGACTCAGCACCATCCCTATACAGAGTTTAGAAAAGGTTTCTATCCAAGGATTAATCTGCAGAAGGCAGTGAAGACACTGATATACCTCTCTCCTTATCCTAGGGATTTTTCTCACCAGACCACAGCTTTACTCTGACTCATTCCTGTTATCCACAACTCTAGACAAACACAGTCAAAGTGATAATCTGATTCCATAAATTTTTCTGTAAAAAAATCTATAGAAACATTCTGTGTCTTGGTTGAATGTTATTGGTTTTATCCTTTTTGAATTGTATTAAAATTTCCTGTGAGCTTTCTCTTCTCAGAGTAACCATGGCAGCATAATTGCCTTACCTGTTATTTCTTTCTTTCCCTTGTTATCAATAATTTTTTCTAAGGGGTTGTAAGTATATATAAAAATAAAGCTCTGCTTTAAAATAACATTATGATGCTTTGCTGACATTTCTACCCTTCCAGTTTTATAATCACTAAGAGTAAATTTGCTTTTCGCAATGGGAGTATGACAGCTATCACTTGCACTGTGCAGGCCACTTTAGAATTGTTGAGATCGTAAAAATAACATCAAAACCTGATGTCTGATGCTCTTCAGTGTAACAATTTATTTCTCTTTCTTGCTGTCAAAATAATAATTCTATAAATTTATAATAACAAATCAAAGAACAAATGAAAACAGACCTTATGAGCTTCAGCCTATTTACCAGATTCCTCACAGTCAGCATCTGAAATCATAGATATTCGGGATATTGAATATGGATTTCAAGTATGCTGGTGTAGATGACTTTTTAGTTTTAAATATCATTATAGAAGAAAAATTATTTCTTTCAACTTCGGTCAAAAATACTTGCTTCGCTTATCAAACTGATTTTCCTAAAGACTTTGGAAATGCCTCTGTGGAACTTGAATCACAAGCTTCTTTCTGTGTTGGTTTTTTTTTTTCTGGCATGTGTTGGCATTAAATGTATGTTTTGGTCAGGAATATCTCCATAGAAAAAATATTTATATAGCCAAGATTAATCTGAAACAGAGTGGTAAGGGACCAGTATCGCAGACAAGTCTTGAGGCATCCCAGAAGAGGTAAATATAAGATTCAGAGAGATTGTAATCTATATTAAAACAAACAAACAAACAAACAAACAAACAAACAAAAAACAAAAAAACACGACTTTCAGAAGTCAAGACTATAAAAGTAATTAAAACAGCATTTCTTTGTTTATGAAAGTAGTTTCAGAACTGAGATTTGATTAAGGAAATGAATGTAAGAGAAGAATCTGAAAAGATGAGAGGGGAGACTTGTGAAATACTGGGGGATTAACTCTGGTAAACTCAGAAAAATCAGTCTGCTGAAAGGTAAGCGTTTTGTATCACACCACCTGTTTGTATAAAATGTAGGCTATGCTATTTAGATTTTATGGTCTAGGAATGTAACTGTTCTAAATGTAAAATCAATAATCAACATTGTAAATGTGATTATTGTTCACCAATTATCATAAAATGGATTTGAGAATTTTTCCAATTCATGACTGAGTTTGAAAGAAGGAGAAAGAACCAAAGGATTTTTCTTTTTTTTTTAAGAGATCTGACCTAAGAACCGCTGGTCCTTCATGAGGCTGAATGATTTTTTATTGAACTCAGAAAGCTCAGATTTCTTTGAATTCTTCAAGATCAAATGTGCCACTGGCTGAAATTTTGTTTAGTGATGAACAGAAAATTGATGAGTCTGATGATCCTGCAAGAGAGACATTTTTATTTCATCGTCTCCGTTTGCAACATAGTCACAATGTTAATTGATGTTTCTTCTCCAGAGCTTTCAGCCACATTTTAACATCTGCTATATACAGGAGTAGTTTTTATTCATTTCCAGCATCAAGAACACGGCAAAGATCAATCTGTGCTGTATGACATAAAAGCAATTGAAAGGCAAAAGCTTCAACTTGATCAAAAAGTTAAAGTTTCCTTTTATATTAATAAAATTGCCTCAACTGAACAAAATCAGCATTAAAAATAGTGAATGGAAAGTTTACATTCACGAATTTGTTAAATATTCTGAAAAATATATAGATATTTTATAGATATAGATAATATATAGCTGAAAAAATATAGATAGTGGTAAAGGAAGAGTTAAGGCTTAGTCTTATGAAAGTTGTGACTATCTAAAATAGACAATGAGCAGCAGAAGTACAAATTGTGACTTAAAAAATATTCAGGTTTGTCTGACACCAAAGGCATCATCAGACACATCACTGACCTCAAAATTCTTCAGTGCCCAGTGACCCTGCACATGCCCAGAACTGCCATCATGTGAGGTTCCTGTTCCTTGGCTAAAATCTATGATTGCATGCCTGTATTCTCTAAAGGGCCCAATCTCTAACAACATAAACTGAATTTTTTGGCAGTCTAGTGGCTAGATTTCTTGTATAGGAAGTAGGTCATCTGGATTCAGTTCTTTCCTTCCCACAGCAGCATTCAAAAACAAAAACAAAGGTGTCCCAGCTCCTAGAAAGATACCTTAGGCAACAACCTGTGCAGGAATGCTTCAAAGTAAAAATCTCTCCACCATTTTGAAGCAGAGACTCTGCAGCAAAGAACTCAAGAGAGGGAGTTTATAGAGGAGGGAGCATGAGTCTACTGCTTTGTGATCAGCACATTCATTTCATAAGAAAAATATACTAGTTTGTGCATTTTGTGTTTCAAAGTCACTGGCTAAAATATTGAATAACATCCTTAGAGAACAGATCCAAACCCTGATCTCTTCTCTCCTGATGAGCATCTTATTGCTGTACTGCCTAAAGCCCTATGGATCTGAATTCTTCCCTGCAGTGATACAACTTCAGAAAGATAGCATGAATGTGTCTCTAGCCTGAATAGCGAATAGCATAAGACCTGGTGCTTTTCATGGAAATGCAAATTTTAGGTTGGGCTCTCTCTTACATTTATGTTCAAGACCTGACAGAGAGGGTTGGATGCCAAATAGAAAGAAATTACTTAACATACAAGTGAATATAAGACTGATATAAGGCATTTTTTATATAAGGCGCTTTTTTATATGGCCTAACATTTCTTGTTAGCTTGTTCATTGTGTGAGATTTTAGGTTACAGTTCTAGCCCAGTAAGTCCATACTTCATGGGGGATAAACATGCTTAAAATTTAGATGGTTTAACACCCAACTTGTAGCCACCTCAGTTCATTAGAGCTATCACTACATAACTCAGCAACTATAATAATGACAGATGGCTAACCAGGCATGGCTCCTGATCTAAAAATCCATACTGTCATCCATACAGTCAACTATTCTTACTACTAAAATACCCCGTGCAGAACTCTGTGTTCAGTTTGCTAAGGATGCAGTTTGTAAACCCAGGGGCTGCAAAACAAGTTCAATGCTATTTTGGCATTACCACTCCATTAGCCACAAGTGCAGCCCAGTGGGAGAGATTTTCAGTGCAAAGCTGTTGGTGCTGAGGACCTGATTTGCATACTATGGAGGTTTCAGGGTCAGATCCTGTGGATTTAGTGCCTGCAGCAGTGGGAAGCCACTGGAAGATTCCTAGAGTACATCTGGTTTATTTTGCCCAAAAGGGCTCCTGTGCACGGTTTCTGGGACTGCTCTGCAGTGTGAACTGAGGCACAGCTATTAAGGTAGGCTGCAGTCCTGTCCCAACCTGAGCCACTAAATTACTCACCCTTGTGATGGTGAAAAACCATTGAAGTCTAAAAGGTTTCTTGGATCTTAAGCCAGTGACATGAAACCACGTGGCCTTAGGTCTGCACTGGGGCGCAGGTAGCTGCAGGGCCAGGCAGCAATGACGGGGGCCCCAGCGAGGAGCACCCATCTCTGCAGCAGCAGTTGCACACCAGGTGGCACAGCTCAGGCTTGATCAGCACCTACAATAGAGAAACCCTAGCATCCCTTTGGCAAGGTCTTTAGTTCAATATTAAGGCATCAGAATTCAGACACCTTTTATACATAGGTGCCTTGTGTGTCACACTATGCCACTGTGCTGTGAGCATTGTGAATGGACACACAATGCTGCAGAGCACACAGTGGAGCTGGAGCAAGTCTTTTCATCCAAAATAGATACCTATCATCTGGTCATCTGAATCACCCCTTAGGCTCCATTGACTACCTCTCCACTGACTACAGCAGAGCATTGTAGGCTCATCTAATGGGAATGTAGATGCTCATCACACAAGCAGACACCTATGTGAGACACAAAGTTAGGTGTCTTAATCTTGCACTGGATTTGTGTTTTGAAATCAGAACCTGGTTATGCTGAAGTTCCCAAAGAGCTTTATAACCATCAGCAGAATATTATTGTTCAAATTTTTCATATTAGGATAATTCAGATCAATACGAACCTTTTAAAATGTTGAGCCTTTACGAAGGAGTAGATTTTGAAAGGGCAAATAACTTCAGCAAGAGAATGTCAGTGTTTCAGAATAGACTCAAAAAGTTGTCTTCCCTTTGCACTGAAACTAGATTACTTAATGCTGTGTATTATTTACAGAATAATGATTTTTTTCGTTTACAACATTAATTTATTTTTGTTTTTAAATAAATATGTTTATGAAGTAAATTTAGGATTTTCAGTCCTACACAATTTCAGTAAGATAGTAATTTTTAGAAATAATTTATTTGCAGGGACATCTTGCAGCCAATGAAAGATTCTCCCTCTGTTTGATTGCCATTATTAATTCCTCTCTTGCAGAAGAGCAGTAACTCACTCCTCCATGTGCTTAGGGGCAGATTGTTTTTCTTCACATGCAATAGTCACAGACAGTGCCTCACAGATGAGGAACTGGGGTCATCTTGCTATACTTAAATCACTTCTATTAGCTCTACAGAACTTGTTTTACTCCATCCACTTCCTTTTACTTCCTTCTTCTAAATCATTTATCCTGAAAAGTGAAGAAGATTACTCTGCTTTACAGATGCAAGATTCCTTCTGTAAGAAGCAATGAAAATATTTTAGAGCTGTAGATGGGAAAAGGGGGAAAGGCTGGAAGAAGGTAAACAGGGACATCTGTGTTACAAGAATCAGCTTAACTGTGGAAGAATTGAACTTTAGCATGATTGTACCCAACCCCTTGAGCTGGAAGATGGGGAGCAGAATGAAGCCCCCATAATCCAAGGGGAAATGGTCAGCAACCTGCCACACCACTTAGACACACACCTGCCTATGGGGCCAGATGGGATCCACCCAAGGATAATGAGGGAGCTGCCAGAAGTGCTCACTAAGACACTTCTGATCGTTTATCAGCAGTCCTGGCTAACAGGGGACATTCCAGTTGATTGGAAGTCAGCAAATGTGGCACCCATCTACAAGAAGGGCAGGAAGGAAGATCCAGGAAACTACAGGCCTGTCAGCCTGACCTCGGTGTGGGGAAAGGTCATGGAGCAGATCATCCTGAAAGCCATCAGGTGGCACGTGCAGAACACCCAAGTGATGAGGCCCAGCCGACAGGGGTTTATGAAAGGCAGATCCAGCTTGACGAACCTGATCTCCTTCTATGACAAGGTGACCTGACTAGTGAATGAGGGAAAGGCTGTGGATGTTGTCTACCTAGACTTGAGTAAAGACTTTGATGTGGTTTCCCACAGTGTTCTCCTGGAGAAACTGGCTGCTCATGGCTTGGGCAGGTATACATTATGCTGAGTAAAAAACTGTCTGGACAGCCGAGCCCAAAGAGTGGTGGTGAATGGAGTTACATCCAGCTGGCGACCAGTCACAAGTGGTGTTCCCCAGGGCTCAGCATTTGGGTCTGTTCTGTTTAACATCATTGTCAATGATCAGGATGAAGGGATCAAGTGCACCCTCAATAAGTTTGCAGATGACACAAAGTTGTTGTTGTTGTTGGGGTGTGTGGGGGGGAACGGAGTATTGATTTGCCTGAGGGCAGGAAGGGTCTGCAGAGGGATCTGGATGGGCTGAACCAATGGGCCAAGGCCAGTTGTATGAGGTTCAACAAGGACCAGTGTCAGGTTCTGCACGTGGGTCACAGCAACCTCACACAACGCTACAGGCTAGGGGCAGAGTGGCGGAAAGCTGCCTGGTGGGAAGGGCCTTGGGGGTGCTGGTCAACAGCTGGCCGAACATGAGCCCACAGTGTGCCCAGGTGGCCAAGAAGGTCAAAAGCATCCTGGCCTGTATCAGAACCAGTGTGGCCAGCAGGACTAGAGAAGAGATCATCCCCCTGTACCCAGCAATGGTGAGGTTGCTCCTCAAATAATGTGTTCAGTTTTGGGCCCCTCACTGCAAGAGGGTCATAGAGATGCTG